>NC_133617.1:266120453-266232953 GCF_048593235.1 Sminthopsis crassicaudata | reverse complement strand
GTTGGTATCTTTGGGTTTGTCAAAGATTAGATTGCTATAGATGTACCCTTTTTTGTCCTTTGTATCTAATCTGTTCCACTGATCTACTGGCCTATTTATTAGCCAATACCAAATGGTTTTGGTGACTGCTGCTATATAATATAGCTTTAGATCAGGTACACTTAGACCACCTTCCTCTGAGTTTTTTTTTTTCATTAGTTCCCTTGCAATTCTCGACCTTTTATTCTTCCATATGAATTTTGTTGTTACTTTTTTCTAGGTCATTAAAATAGTTTCTTGGGAGTCTGATTGGTATAGCACTAAATAAATAGATTAGTTTGGGGAGTATTGTCATCTTTATTATATTTGCTCGGCCTATCCAAAAGCACTGAATGTCTTTCCAATTATTTAAATCTGACTTTATTTTTGTGGCAAGTGTTTTGTAATTTTTCTCATATAATTCCTGACTTTTCTTTGGTAGATGGATTCCCAAATACTTTATACTCTCAACATTTGTTTGAAATTGAATTTCTCTTTGTATCTCTTGCTGTTAAATTTTGTTAGTGATATATAAAAATGCTGAGGATTTATGTGGATTTATTTTGTATCCTGGCACTTTGCTGAAATTTTGAATTATTTCTAGTAGATTTTTAGCAGAGTCTTTGGGGTTCTCTAAGTATACCATCATGTCATCTGCAAAAAGTGATAGTTTGATTTCCTCATTTCCTACTCTAATTCCTTGAATCTCTTTCTCAGCTCTTATTGCCAAGGCTAGCGTTTCTAGTACTATATTGAATAGTAATGGTGATAGTGGGCAAACTTGTTTCACTCCTGATCTTACTGGGAAAGATTGTAGTTTATTTCTATTGCATATTATGCTTACTGACGGTCTTAAATATATGCTCCTGATTATTCTAAGGAATAGTCCATATATTCCTATACTCTCAAGAGTTTTTAGTAGAATGGATGTTGGATTTTGTCAAATGCTTTTTCTGCATCTATTGAGATGATCATATGGTTCTTCTTAATTTGATTATTAATATGGTCAATTATATTAATAATTTTCCTAATATTAAACCAGCCCTGCATTCCTGGAATAAATCCTACTTGATCGTAGTGTATTATCCTGGAGATGATTTTCTGAAGTCTTTTTGCTAATATCTTATTTAAGATTTTAGCATCAATATTCATTAAGGAGATTGGTCTATAATTTTCTTTCTCAGTTTTCGATCTACCTGGTTTAGGTATCAGTACCATGTCTGTGTCATAAAAGGAGTTTGGTAGGACTCCTTCATCCCCTATTTTTTCAAATAATTTATATAACATTGGGGCTAATTGTTCTTTAAATGTTTGGTAGAATTCACATGTGAATCCATCTGGCCCTGGGGATTTTTTCCTGGGGAGTTGATTAATAGCTTGTTCTATTTCTTTTTCTGAAATGGGACTATTTAAGCAATTTATCTCCTCCTCTGTTAATCTAGGGAGCCTATATTTTTGGAGGAAGTCATCCATTTCACTTAAGTTATCAAATTTATTGGCATAAAGTTGGGCAAAGTAACTCCTTATTATTTCTCTAATTTCCTCTTCATTGGTGGAAAGATCCCCCTTTTCATTTGTAAGACTAACAATTTGATTTTCCTCTTTCTTTTTTCTGATCAAATTTACCAATGGTTTATCTATTTTATTGGCTTTTTCATAAAACCAACTCTTGGTTTTATTTATTAATTCAATAGTTTTTTTACTTTCAATATTATTGATTTTTCCTTTTAATTTTTGTATTTCAAGTTTAATTTTTGGTTGGGGGTTTATAATTTGGTCTTTTTCTAGCCTTTTAAGTTGTAAGCCCAATTCGTTAATCTTCTCTTTCTCTATTTTCTTCAAATAAGCCTCTAAAGATATAAAATTTCCCCTTATTACTGCTTTAGCTGCATCCCAAAGATTTTGGTATGATGCCTCATCATTGTTATTATCTTGGGTGAAATTATTAATTGTTTCTATAATTTGCTCTTTCACCCAGTCATTCTTTAAGATGAGATTATTCAGTTTCCAATTACTTTTTGGTCTATTTACCCCTAACTTTTTACTGAATGTAGCTTTTATTGCATTGTGATCTGAGAAGAAGGCATTTATTATTTCTGCCTTCCTACATTTAATTTTGAGATCTTTATGTCCTAATATATGGTCTATTTTTGTATAGGATCCATGAACTGCTGAGAAGAAAGTATATTCCTTTCTATTGCCATTCAGTTTTCTCCAAAGGTCTATCATACCTAGTTTTTCTAATGTTCTATTTACTTTTTTAATTTCTTTCTTGTTTGTTTTGTGGTTTGATTTGTCTAAATCTGAGAGTGCAAGGTTGAGATCTCCCACTATTATAGTTTTACTGTCTATTTCTTCTTGCAATTCTCTTAACTTTTCCTTTAGAAAGTTAGATGTTATACCGTTTGGTGCATATATGTTTAGTATTGATATGGCTTCATTATTTATGCTACCTTTCAGCAGGATATAGTTTCCTTCCTTATCTTTTTTAACTAGATCTACTTCTGCTTTTGCTTGATCTGAGATAAGGATAGCTACCCCTGCCTTTTTGGCTTTACCTGAAGCATAATAGGCTCTATTCCAACCTTTTACCTTTACTCTGTATGTATCTCCCTGCTTTAAGTGTATTTCCTGCAGACAACATATTGTAGGGTTCTGATTTTTGATCCAATCTGCTATCTGTCTCTGTTTGATGGGATTGTTCATCCCATTCACATTTACAGTTAAAATTACTAATTCTGTATTTCCTGCCATCATATTATCCCCAGATTATGCTTTTTCCCTTGACCCCCCTGATCCCCCTCCCCGATATTTAATTTACAGACCCCCCATTTGACGTGCAACCCTCCCCTTTTTTTTAGTCTCCCTCCCCCCTCCCTGCAAGTCCCTTCACTTATTCTCCTTTTCCTTTTCCTTTTACTCTCCCCCCTTTTAATGAGGTGAGAGAAAATTCTCTGAAAAACAAATATGTTAATTATTTACTCTTTGAACCTCTCCTGATGAGAGTAAGATTCACACAATGATTCTCCCCCTCACTAAATTCCCTCAGATATGGTGTATTTTCTATGCCTCTTCCTGGGATGTAGTTTCCCTCTTTTTATCATTCCTTCCCCTTTTTCTGAAACGACCTCCTTCTCTTTACTACCCCCCTTTTTTTTCTTTTATATCAGTAAAATCAAATTATCCTTGAGTACTTTTTATATACCCACAACAGAGTTACAGTTCTCAAGGGTTCTGTGTACCTTTTTCTGTTTCTCTTCAGTCTTGTGGATGCAGATCAAATTTTTTGTTTAAGTCTGGTTTTTTTTCTTAGAAACATATAGAATTCCTCTATTTAATTGAATGACCATCTTCTTCCATGGAAAAAGATGCTAAACTTAGCTGGGTAGTTCATTCTTGGTTGCACTCCTTGATCTTTTGCCTTACGGAATATCAGGTTCCAGGCCCTTCTATCTTTTAATGTGGAGGCAGCCAGATCTTGAGTGACCCTTATTGTGGCACCTTGGTATTTAAATTGTTTTTTTCTAGCTGCTTGCAGGATTTTCTCCTTTGTGTGGTAATTCTGCAGCTTAGCCACTATATTCCGTGGTGTTCTTTTTTTAGGGTCTATTTCAGAAGGACTTCGATGAATTCTTTCCACATCTACTTTCCCTTCTGTTTCTATTATCTCTGGACAGTTCTCTTTGATAATTTCCTGTAAAATAGAATCTAGGCTCTTTTTTTGGTGATAGTTTTCTGGAAGTCCAATGATCCGCAGATTATCTCTCCTATATCTATTTTCCAGGTCTATAGATTTTCCCAGTAAGTATTTGACATTGTTCTCCAGCTTCTCATTTTTTTTGTTTTGTTTGACTGATTCTTGGGTTCTCTGTGAATCATTCATTTCTATTTGTTCCATCCTGACTTTTAAGGAGTTATTTTCTTCTTTCACAGTTTTTAGTTCTTTTTGTAAATGCCCAATTTCGTTTTTAAATGAATTATTTTTCTCTATTGATTTTTTTCCATTTCCCTAATTTTTTTTTGAGAATTATTTTCTTTTTCCAATTCAGAAATCCTATTTTCTTGAGACTTTTTTATCTTCTCCAATTCAGAAATCCTACTTTCCTGTGATTTTTTAACCTTTTCTAATTCACAAATTTTGTTTCCCTGCATCTCCTGTGAATTCTTTAGTTTTTTCCAACTCCAATTTCAGGACGTTGTTATTCTCTATCATAGCTTCCCTTTCCTTTCCCCATTTTTCTTCAAGCTTTCTTAACTTTTTAATAGTCTTATCTAGGAGAGAGTTATGTGATGGGGGGCAGGAATCGTTCCCCTTTAGGCTGTTATCTGCTGACTCTCTGCTGTTAACTTCCTCGGGGTTGGATACCCGCTCTTTCTCTGTGTAGAAATAATCTATGGTTTTTCTGGCTTTTTTGTTCATATTTTAAAAATCTTTTGGGGTCTGTCCCTGGGGTAGGAAATTATTTATTTACTTCTTTACCAGCTTCCTCCCAGACTGGATGGATGCAGCAGCTCTTGGGCCTGAGCTAAGATAGAGCTCTGGGAGAGAGTTCCCCACCCCCTCCCTGGAAGTGCCTCAGAGGTGACTAGCACTGCTGTGCCCCGAGGGTGCTGTGTTCTAGCGGCTTCCCTGAGGTTGAGATTGAACAGTAAATACAGCACAAAGCTTAGCCTATGAGTCCCGGTGGGG
This sequence comes from Sminthopsis crassicaudata, assembly GCF_048593235.1. Classification (NCBI taxonomy): domain Eukaryota; kingdom Metazoa; phylum Chordata; class Mammalia; order Dasyuromorphia; family Dasyuridae; genus Sminthopsis; species Sminthopsis crassicaudata. Next base: position 266,228,245 of record NC_133617.1, on the reverse strand, counting down.
TGTGGATGTCTGTAGCAGGTGACTTGAGAAGCCCCTGTGCTCAAACTGGAAGTGTCTGCCAGAAACCGTGGTCCCTAGTTCAATGGTTCCGCTTCCCTGGTACTTCAGGATCTGAGTTCCACTCCCTCCAGCTAAGCTAGGCAATGTGTGTTGCCTTGGGCCGTATCCACCCACTTGTCAATCTCTTAACTATTCTCAGGTGGTAGCTGAGGCCACACCCCCTGGTGCCGAGATCTGCTGAGTCACCTCCAGGGTCCTGGAAAATCTAATCTATCTGAGTTTTTTTAAAGTATTTTAGCTTTTTCTTCTGAACTGCTATATTATAAGCAGAGAAGAGCTAACGGCCTGTGCCAGATTCCTTTATCTCAGTGGCTTCTCTGATCCCAGAGCCCTACCGAGCTCGATTGGTGCAGTATGCTAGCACCCAGCCGTCTGTGCTGGCCTCTCTTCTTCCTCCCCTGGGAACTGACCTTTTCTGTTGAAACTCCAGATTCTCTTCAGCTGGTAAGTTGTGCTTCCTGTCCTTGTGGTATCTATCAGTCCAGGGCTATTTGTGAGGCTGATTTATCTAATTGGTTGTGAGGGAGTGAGGATGTTCACAGAGTCGTGTGTTTCTTCTCCGCCATCTTGGCTCCGCCCTCAAAATATAAACTTCTTGAGAGCAGGGACTGTTTGCTCCAGCATTTATCACAGTACCAAGCTCATTGCATGGTACCAATTCTTTCCCCACTCCTATTCGAAAACAAATATGTATGAGTAAATATTTATTCATACTTAGATTCCCTAACAGGAAGCAAAGATGTCAAGAGCAAGAGCATAGCTGGTTAATTCTGTAGAAGTTCTGATAGGCTAGCACATAATAATGTAAGGTTAGGATCAAAACCATCCCTACCTTATTTAGCTTGTTACTGTTTTTCACTAAGAACATATCCCCATTGTTCTCTAGGTGTTTGTTAACATGGTTTCCCTAGCACAACAAGAGGGCCATACTTTCTTTATGGGTCTTCTATGAAATAGACCAGTTTAAATCTCATCAAATTCAAGAAAATAGAGAAGTGATGTTAGGGAACAAATACAAAAATAAAACAATCACTGCTTTTTTTAATTAAAGCTTTTATTTTTTAAAACATATGCATGAATAATTCTTCAACATCACCCCGTGCAAAACCTTGTGTTCCAATTTCCTACCCCTTTTCCGCTGTACTCTAGAGGAGATGGCAGGTAGTCCAATACATGCTAAGCATAATCCCTGCTTTCAAGATTAGATTTGGCATTGTTGGTGGAGTTGTGAAAGAATTCAACCATTCTGGAGTTATGCCCAAAAAGTTATCAAATTGTGCATATCCTTTGATCCAGCAGTGCTACTCCTGGGCTTATATCCCAAAGAGATACTAAAGAAGGGGAAAGGATCTGTATGTGCAAAAATGTTTGTGGCAGCTGTTTTTGTAGTGGCTAGAAACTGGAAAATGAACAGTGCACATCAATTGGAGAATGGTTGGATAAATTATGGTATATGAATGTTATGGAATATTATTGTTCTGTAAGAAATGACCAGCAGGATGAATACAGAGAGACTTGGAGAGACTTACATCAACTGATGCTGAGTGAAACGAGCAGAACTAGGAGATCATTATACACTTCAACAATGATACTGTATGAGGAGTATTCTGATGGAAGTGGATATCTTCAACATAGAGAAGAACTAATCCAATTCCATTTGATCAATGATGGACAGAATAAGCTACACCCAGAAAAGGAACACTGGGAAATGAGTGTAAACTGTTAGCTTTTTCTGTTTTTCTCCCCAGATTATTTTTACCTTCTGAATCCAATTCTTCCTTTGCAACAACAACAACAAAATTCAGTTCTGCACACATATATTGTACCCAGGATATACTATAAGATATTTAATATGTATGGGAATGCCTGCCATCTAGGGGAGGGGGTAGAGGGAAGGAGAGGAAAAATTTGGAACAGAAGGGAGTACAAAGGATAATGTTATAAAAATTATCTATGAATATGTACTGTCAAAAATGTTATAATTATGAAATAAACAATTATATTTGAATGAATAATTTTTTATGAACTATGATTGGAATAGATGGACTGTGTAGACATTGAAGTCCCTTCAAACTGAGATCTTTTGATTCTATGAAAGAGCTAGGGATTTGGAATTTTAGAATGAAAGTTCAAATTCTGGCTCGGTTAATTTCTATGATTTTGGGCAAGTCACAACTTCTTTGAAATTCTTGATCACTGGGATTCTAATGCTTCTTTTAGCTCTAAATTTATTGTCTATAACCCATTGAAGTAATTTAAACAATTACTGATTTGACCCAAAACATGGGATTTATCTTTTAAGCATATCATTTTAACCATTTAAGCTTAATTTAAGCATTAAGCATAAAGTATTATGCATTAAGCACATTGCATATAATAGATACTTAATAAAAAATTGAAATGTAATGAAAATAGAGTGAATTAGTGTCCTATAAGTTATTCATAAAAAGGCATGTGACTCAAAGAATGCTATTGGTAAAAGGAAAGTCCCAAAAGTGCAACAAACTTTCATTTTAGGGGAAAGTACAGAAGTAGAAACAAAATAGATGCACATTAATTGAGGAATGCCTTAAAGATTTGTGGTAAATTAATATGATGGTATATTACTATCCTCTAAGATGAGGAATAGGATGGATACTGGGAAGCATGAAAAGAACTATGGGAAATAGTATAGAATAAAGGAACCAGAGCCAAGAAAACAATATATACAATTATACAACAATGGTGACAGAAATTGGCAATCATCAAACAAATAAAAAGTTAATACTTCCAAACAATTGTCTTTGAAAGCAAAGATATGAGAGGATAATTCCCACCCCTAGCAATATTTTATAAATGTGGTATATTACACATATTTTAAGACTTTTTCAATGAGTTTGTCAGTTATAATGATTAATTTCTTCTCTTTTTTCTTTTACTTTTCAAAAGTTAGGAAAAATTATGCATTATGAAAATCAGACATCAATAAAAACTTATAATAAAATATATGCATAGAATTATCTTTATTGTTTTTGATCAACTACATATACTATATAAGCAACTGGGTGCTTTGGCAATGATCTTAACTCTGACTACTTCTAGCAAACCATGATAAAAGAATGCCTCATCTTCAGCTTTCTCTTCACTGTATCAGACTGGAGCCAACATCTTTCTGTACTGACTACAGAACAGTAGTATTTTACCATTGCCCCTAGGTTTCATAGACTAGTTCAATGATGTTCAAGGTAGATCCTCTTTTGTGGTTTCCCACTTATTCTATTATACATGTCATGTTTCAGTTCATGAATGAATACATGGACACATGAATATATGAAAAACAACTTATTAATTACTTTATGCTAAACATTGTGCTAAGAATTAGCTTTATGCATAAAAAAATTAAGACACTCCCTATTCTCAAGAATTAGGGAGAAATATCAATTTAATTAGGGAGAAAACACAAGACAAAATGTTTGCCTTATTACATACTTGATTTAAAGAAAGGTTACTTTGACAGTGGATCAGCATTAATAATTCTTGGCACTCGAATAAAAATCTCAGCAACTATTCATGACTATGAATGAGCTATATAAAAAAGCTAATCAGGTTGTCAACTTTGAGTAAGTGTAGAAATTGCCAATAACTCATACAATGTCTAGCTTTCCTTACCTTCCTAAATGTGCATGAGCTTTAAAATCAACCAGAAAGTCACAGATCCTACAGTGCACTAATATAATTCCAAGTGATTCCCTACCTGAGATCACACAAAAAGCAAAAGTATTCACTTTAAAAAGATTTGGTGAAGTCCTAAATCATAATGGAGAGTACAGTCTTTTACAGATAAAGTTATAATCCTCAAACACCATGGTAACAATCCACTGGTTTCCATAAACAAACAAACAAAAACAAAAAAAAAAAAAAAAAAAAACAAAAAAAACAAAAAAAAAAAAACAAAGAGACTTCTGTGTTGCTCTTATTTGAAAATGAATAGAAGTTTTTTTTTTTTTTTTTTTTTTTTTTTAAATCTATGATCACATCAAGAAAAATACAGGATCATAGAAATGAGAGCTAAAAGGGATTTTAGAGTCTGATAACTTTAAGCCCTCTTTTTTACAGTGGAAAATGGGAAAAATGAAAATGATTTTCTTGAACTCACACAAATAATACAGTAGCATATTCAGGATTCTAACCAAGGTCTCTGACACCAAATCCATGGCCTTTCTACACGTGTTGCTTCAAGCTTGCTCTTGTAAACTCCCTCATTAGGACTTACTCCTTTGACAACATGTTTGCTCATTATGTCAATTTTGTGGTAGTTTGGTTAACTCTTTTTCAAAATTTGAGCTATAAACTAATCCAATTCAAGAATCTGTATATAGAGATTTAATTTAATCTTCTCTGATTCCTGTGTGAGGACCCATATTAAAGGTTTGTTTTTTTGTTTTGTTTTTGTTTTTGTTTTTGTTTTTGATTTGGGTGATTTTTTGGAGGTAGAGGAGCTTCAGAGATTAGAATTATATATCCTTTTATATAGTACTTCTAAGTTAGGCTTCAAAGTCAGCATGTTTCTGTGATTAAACTTTTATTAAATTGTATATATTTAGATTAAATATTTATATGTATGTATATGCATATGTATATAATATTACCTATTTGTGTTTAATGGTAAGCATCACTCGAAAGAAATTTGCATGATAATATTGTTGTATGTTTGAAAGACATAGCAAATGGTAGGTAGGTATGCAGTATCATCATATTATGTATAATATATACTATGTTATAGAAATGCTTACTTCATTCCATAATTTAAAAAGAAAAAAAAATTAAAAGTAGTAGATAACCATAATGATAGCTAGCATTTACATAATGCAGGAGGGTTTGCAAACCTCATTATACACATTATTCATTTGGTTCCGATTGTAGAAATGGAAATGAAGGTTTCAATTTAAAACATGAATTTCTCTTTATTCTTCAAAATTGAAACAGTGTACTTTAGTGGATATTCTATTTTTGATATGTTTTCCAGTCCAATTGTTTATTAGTTTGTGCAACACCATATATCTTTGGGTAGACAAGAAGGAAAAGAAGAAATTAAAATTACCCTAGAAATTCTGTATAGCACAAAAAAAAAAAAAAAAAAAAAAAACCTAAGCCCAAGCTAAGTTCCTTCATTTAATATTTTTCATTTAAAGAATACGTTCTGCTTCCCAATATGGTTTCACATATATTTTTTCATCAATCATATATCTGTAGATGGGTCAGATATACATATCTGACATGCACAAATATACATTTGCTAATCAGGAATCTCAGGGGCAGTGTAGTTATACCTCTTGCTAAAAATAACATGATCAGTTAGTGAGAAAGCTGGCAGTAGAAATCATATCGTTTGACCCTAATTCCAGTGATTTTCCAATAGTATTTCAGCTTCACAACATAATTTGAACAATCCCCTTGTGTTTATGTAACAGAATTTAAATTGAGCTATATAATGTGTGTCTTTGTGCTATCCCAAGATTGTTGTTGTTGTTGTTCTTGTTATTGATTAAAATACATTGGGTATGATCCTGTTTCAGATTTACAGAATATTAACAAACTTTACTCAGCATGGGTAGATATGGATATGTCCTAACAAACACTGTGGGATGGAATGTCCACTCTGGTAAAATTATAGATCCATTTGAGGTTTTAAGTATGGCATATTCTTCTGAAAGTTAGCACATTTTTTCTACTGCCACAGGTGTGTCCAAGCTGGCACTGAATATCATAGCACATTAATACTTGTCCTTTAAGATTCAGATATTGTTAACATGACAACCATTGTTCTTTTTTGGAATTGTATTTTTAAAGGAAAGATTTTATTTTTCACACTTATTTTTGCTCTTATATATTTGTTTATATCTATGAAATGCAAAGTGACAGGACAAAGTGACAGGACAACTAACATTTGAAGGAAAATACACTATTTTCAGATCAGATACCAGCTGTCAACTTAGATAAAGTATGCTGCTTCTGAAATTTTACAGCCCAGTTCACAAAAATTTTACGTGCTTACAATTCACTTTTTGGTGTGAAATATCTTGCATATGGAATTCGTGATAAGAACTCACACAAACATCACATGTAAAGATTCTATTGGGTCAAAAATGGTCAAATACATTTTAACAAGAAATAGAATTGTAGAAATGGGGAAAATATTTATTGAAGTAGATAGAATTTACATGTAATTTCTGTATGTACATATTCATTCAAAAGAAGCACAATATAATAAGGAGCATAAAACAAATGTACTACTTGAAGCTGTATTAACAAGTATTTATAGAGCACTTTATATATGCCAGACAATATAATAAATGTTGGGAACACAAAGATGGGCAAAAATAAAACAAAAGAAAAACAAAAATAGTCCCTACTCTCAAGGAGTTCACAATCTAATAGAGGGCACAAACGCAAACAACTACATACATACAAGAAATACAGAGGATAAAATGGAGGTAATTAAGAAGAAAGCACCAAAATTAAAGAGAATTGAGGAAAGTTTCCAGTAGAAAATGGGATTTTTAGCTCATATTTTTTTAAAAAAGAAATTAATGTTAATATGTCACATCATTGTTACTTTCTAAATGTAATAATTGAATTTCATCTGGAACTTCAGAATCAAATGAAATTGTAGAAAGTTGGTGGACAAGTCCTTCAAACAAGGACACGTCTCTTTTGAAAGACTATTTATTTATTAATAATGTTCTGATGACATTTTAAAGGTATTAGCTTATACACAGTTTCTTTCAGTAATGATTATAGTATATTTCCCTAGTATGGTACATGTACTATACACTACAAAAAACTACAAAATATGTTTTTTAAATAAAATTTATATTTTTATTAATTTTTATAATTATAATATTTTTGACAGTACATATGCATAGGTAATTTTTTTTTACAACATTATCCCTTGTACTCCCTTCTGTTCCGAATTTTTCCCCTCCTTCCCTCCACCCCTCCCCTAGATGGCAGGCATTCCCATACATATTAAATATCTTATATAGTATATCCTAGGTACAATATATATGTGCAGAACCGAATTTTACTGTTTTTGTTGTTGCAAAGGAAGAATTGTATTTGGAAGGTAAAAATAATCTGGGAAGAAAAACAAAAAAAAATGCTCACCGTTTACACTCATTTCCCAGTATTCCTTTTCTGGATGTAGCTGATTCTGTCCATCATTGATCAATTGGAATTGGATTAGCTCTTCTCTATGTTGAAGATATCCACTTCCATCAGAATACATCCTCATACAACATCATTGTTGAAGTGTATAATGATCTCCTACTTCTGCTCGTTTCACTCAGCATCAATTGATGTAAGTCCCTCCAAGCCTCTCTGTATTCCTCCTGTTGGTCATTTCTTACAGAACAATAATATTCCATAACATTCATATACCATAATTTGCCCAACCAATCTCCAATTGATGGACATCCATTCATTTTCCAGTTTCTAGCCACTACAAAAAAACCAGCCACAAACATTTTGACACTGACAGGTCCCTTTCCCTTCTTTAGTATTTCCTTGGGATAAAAGCCCAGTAGTAGCACTGCTGGGTCAAAGGGTATGCACATTTTTATTACTTTTTGGGCATAATTCCAGATTGCTCTCCAGAATAGTTGCATTCTTTCACAATTCCAACAAAAATGCATCAGTGTCCCAGTTTTCCCACAGCCCCTCCAACGTTCATCGTTATTTGTTCCTATCATCTTAGCCAATCTGACAGGTGTGTAATGATATCTCAGAGCTGTCTTAATTTGCATTTCTCTGATCAAAAGTGCTTTGGGAACTCTCTTTCATATGAGAGGAAATAGTTTTAATTTCATCATCTCAAAATTGTTCATATCCTTTGACCATTTATCAATTGGAGAATGGCTTGATTTCTTATAAATTAAAGTCAATTCTCTGTATATTTTGGAGATGAGGCCTTTATCAGAACCTTTAACTGTAAAAATGTTTTCCCAATTTGTTACTTCCCTTCTAATCTTGTTTGCATTAGTTTCGTTTGTGCAGAAACTTTTTAATTTGGTGTAATCAAAATTTTCTATTTTGTGATCAATAATGGTCTCTAGTACTCCTTTGGACACAAATTCCTTCCTCCTCCACAAGTCTGAGAAGTAAACTATCCTCTGTTCCACTAATTTATTTATGATTTCATTCTTTATGCCTAAATCTTGGACTCATTTTGATCTTATCTTAGTATGTGATGTTAAATGTGGTGCGCTATGCCTAGTTTCTGCCATACTAATTTCCAGTTTTCCCATCAGTTTTTGTCACATAATGAATTCTTTTTTTTATTATTGTATATTTTTTATAATATTATCCCTTGTATTCATTTTTCCAAATTATCCCCCCCTCCCTCCACTCCCTCCCGCCGATGACAGGCAATCCCACACATTTTACATGTGTTACAATATAACATGTGTGTAAATACCATTTTCTTGTTGCACAATAAGAATTAGTTTCCGAAGGTACATGAAACCTGGGCAGACAGATATTAGTGCTAACAATTTACATTCACTTCCCAGTGTTTCTTCTCTGGGTGTAGCTACCTCTGTCCATCATTGATCAATTGGGAGTGAGTTGGCTCTTCTTTATGTTGAAGGTTTCCACTTCCATCAGAATACATCCTCATACAGTGTTGTTGTTGAAGTGTACAGTGATCTTCTGGTTCTGCTCATTTCACTCAGCATCAGTTGATGTAAGTCTCTCCAAGCCTCTCTGTATTCCTCCTGCTGGCCATTTCTTACAGAGCAATAATATTCCATAACCTTCATATACCATAATTTACCCAACCATTCTCCAACTGATGGACATCCATTCATCTTCCAGTTTCTAGCTACAACAAAAAGAGCTGCCACAAACATTTTGGCACATACAGGTCTCTTTCCACTCTTTAGTATTTCTTTGGGATAGAAGCCCAGTAGTAGTACTGCTGGGTCAAAGGGTATGCACAGTTTGATAACTTTTTGGGCATAGTTCCAAATTGCTCTCCAGAATGGTTGGATTCTTTCACAACTCAGCCAGCAATGTATTAGTGTCCCAGTTTTCCCACATCCCCTCCAACATTCATCATTATTTGTTCCTGTCGTCATCTTAGCCAATCTGACAGGTGTGTAGTGGTATATCAGAGTTGTCTTAATTTGCATTTCTCTGATCAGTAGTGATTTGGAACACTTTCATATGAGTGGATATAGTTTCAACTTCTTCATCTGAGAATTGTCTGTTCATATCCTTTGACCATTTATCAATTGGAGAATGGTTCGGTTTCTTATAAATTAGGGTCAGTTCTCTATAAATTTTGGAAATGAGACCTTTGTCAGAACCTTTGCTTTTAAAAATATTTTCCCAATTTGTTACTTCCCTTCTAATCTTGTTTGCATTAGTATTGTTTGTACAGAAACTTTTTAGTTTGATGTAATCAAAATCTTCTATTTTGTGATCAATAATGATCTCTAGTTCTCCTCTGGTCATAAATTCCTTCCTCCTCCACAAGTCTGAGAGGTAGACTATCCTCTGTTCCTCTAATCTATTTATTATCTCACTCTTTATGTCTAAATCATGGACCCATTTTGATCTTATCTTGGTATATGGTGTTAAGTGTGGATCCATATCTAATTTCTGCCATATTAATTAGAGTTTTCCCAACAGTTTTTTTTCCAAATAATGAATTTTTATCCCTAATGTTGGTATCTTTGGGTTTGTCAAAGATTAGATTGCTATAGATGTACCCTTTTTTGTCCTTTGTATCTAATCTGTTCCACTGATCTACCGGTCTATTTCTTAGCCAATACCAAATGGTTTTGGTGACTGCTGCTATATAATATAGCTTTAGATCAGGTACACTTAGACTACTTTCCTCTGAGTTTTTTTCATCAGTTCCCTTGCAATTCTCGACCTTTTATTCTTCCATATGAATTTTGTTGTTATTTTTTCTAGGTCATTGAAATAGTTTCTTGGGAGTCTGATTGGTATAGCACTAAATAAATAGATTAGTTTGGGGAGTATTGTCATCTTTATTATATTCGCTCAGCCTATCCAAAAGCACTGAATGTCTTTCCAATTATTTAAATCTGACTTTATTTTTGTGGCAATTGTTTTGTAATTTTTCTCATATAAATCCTGAGTATTCTTTGGTAGATGGATTCCCAAATACTTTATACTCTCAACATTTGTTTGGAATGGAATTTCTCTTTGTATCTCTTGCTATTACATTTTGTTAGTGATATATAAAAATGCTGAGGATTTATGTGGATTTATTTTGTATCCTGCCACTTTGCTGAAATTTTGAATTATTTCTAATAGCTTTTTGGCAGAGTCTTCGGGGTTCTCTAAGTATACCATCATGTCATCTGCAAAAAGTGATAGTTTGATTTCCTCATTCCTACTCTAATTCCTTGAATCTCTTTCTCGGCTCTTATTGCCAAGGCTACCGTTTCTAGTACTATATTGAATAGTAATGGTGATAGTGGGCAACCTTGTTTCACTCCTGATCTTACTCGGAAAGGTTGCAGTTTATTTCTGTTGCATATTATGCTTACTGACGGTCTTAAATATATGCTCCTGGTTATTCTAAGGAATAGTCCATTTATTCCTATACTCTCAAGAGTTTTTAGTAGGAATGGATGTTGGATTTTGTCAAATGCTTTTTCTGCATCTATTGAGATGATCATATGGTTCGTATTAATTTGATTATTAATATGGTCAATTACATTAATAGTTTTCCTAATATTAAACCAGCCCTGCATTCCTGGAATAAATCCTACTTGATCATAGTGTATTATGCTGGAGATGATTTTCTAAAGTCTTTTTTCTAATATCTTATTTAAGATTTTAGCATCCATATTTATTAAGGAAATTGGTTTATAATTTTCTTTCTCAGATTTCGATCGACCTGGTTTAGGTATCAGTACCATTTTTGTGTCATAAAAGGAGTTTGGTAGGACTCCTTCATCCCCTATTTTTTCAAATAATTTATATAACCTTGGGGCTAATTGTTCTTTAAATGTTTGGTAGAATTCACATGTGAATCCATCTGGTCCTGGGGATTTTTTCCTGGGGAGTTGATTAATAGCTTGTTCTATTTCTTTTTTGAAATGGGACTATTTAAGCAATTTATCTCCTCCTCTGTTAATCTAGGGAGCCTATATTTTTGGAGGAAGTCATCCATTTCACTTAAGTTATCAAATTTATTGGCATAAAGTTGGGCAAAGTAACTCCTTATTTCTCTAATTTCCTCTTCATTGGTGGAAAGATCCCCCTTTTCATTTGTAAGACTAACAATTTGATTTTCCTCTTTCTTTTTTCTGATCAAATTTACCAATGGTTTATCTATTTTATTGGCTTTTTCATAAAACCAACTCTTGGTTTTATTTATTAATTCAATAGTTTTTTTTTACTTTCAATATTATTGATTTCTCCTTTTAATTTTTGTATTTCAAGTTTAATTTTTGGTTGGGGGTTTATAATTTGGTCTTTTTCTAGCTTTTTAAGTTGTAGGCCCAATTCATTAATTTTCTCTTTCTCTATTTTCTTCAAATAAGCCTCTAAAGATATAAAATTTCCCCTTATTACTGCTTTCGCTGCATCCCACAGATTTTGGTATGATGTCTCATCATTGTCATTATCTTGGGTGAAATTATTAATTGTTTCTATAATTTGCTGTTTCACCCAGTCATTCTTTAAGATGAGATTGTTTATTTTCAAATTACTTTTTGGTCTATTTACCCTATCTTTTTACTGAATGTAGCTTTTATTGCTTTGTGGTCTGAGAAGAAGGCATTTATTATTTCTGCCTTCCTACATTTAATTTTGAGATCTTTATGTCCTAATATATGGTCTATTTTTGTATAGGATCCATGAACTGCTGAGAAGAAAGTATATTCCTTTATATCACCACTCAGTTTTCTCCAAAGGTCTATCATACCTAGTTTTTCTAATGATCTATTTAATTTTTTAATTTCTTTCTTATTTGTTTTGTGGTTTGATTTGTCTAAATCTGAGAGTGCAAGGTTGAGATCTCCCACTATTATAGTTTTACTGTCTATTTCTTCTTGCAATTCTCTTAACTTTTCCTTTAGAAAGTGAGATGCTATACCACTTGGTGCATATATGTTTAGTATCAATATGGCTTCATTATTTATGCTACCTTTCAGCAGGCTATAATTTCCTTCCTTATCTTTTTTAACTAGATCAACTTCTGTTTTGCTTGATCTGAGATAAGGATAGCTACCCCTGCCTTTTTGGCTTTACCTGAAGCATAATAGGCTCTGTTCCAATCTTTTACCTTTATTCTGTATGTTTCTTCCTGCTTTAAGTGTATTTCCTGCAGACAACATATTGTAGGGTTCTGATTTTTGATCCAATCTGCTATCTGTCTCCATTTGATGGGAGTGTTTGTCCCATTCACATTTACAGTTAAAATTACTAATTCTGTATTTCCTGCCATCTTATTATCCCCAGATTATGCTTTTTCCCTTGACGCCCCTGATCCCCCTCCCCGATATTTATTTTACAAACCCCCCTTGTGACGTGCCGCCCTCCCTTTTTTTAGTATCCCTCCCCCCTCCCACCAAGTTCCTTCCCTTATTCTCCTTTTCCTTTTCCCTTTTCCTCTCCCCCCTTTTAATGAGGTGAGAGAAAATTCTCTGAAAAACAAATATGTCAATTATTTACTCTTTGAGCCTCTTCTGATGAGAGTAAGATTCACACAATGATTCTCCCCCTCACTAAATTCCCTCAGATATGGTGTATTTTCTATGCTTTTTCCTGGGATGTAGTTTCCCTCTTCTTATCATTCCTTCCCCTTTTTCTGAAATGACCTCCTTCCCTTTACTACACCCCCCTTTCTTTTCTTTTATATCAGTAAAATCAAATTATCCATGAGTACTTTTCATATACCCACAACAGAGTTACAGTTCTCAAGGGTTCTGTGTACCTTTTTCTGTTTCTCTTCAGTCTTGTGGATGTAGATCAAATTTTTTGTTTAAGTCTGGATTTTTTTTTTCTTAGAAACATATAGAATTCCTCTATTTAATTGAATGACCATCTTCTTCCATGGAAAAAGATGCTAAACTTAGCTGGGTAGTTCATTCTTGGTTGCACTCCTTGATCTTTTGCCTTACGGAATATCAGGTTCCAGGCCCTTCTATCTTTTAATGTGGAGGCAGCCAGATCTTGAGTGACCCTTATTGTGGCACCTTGGTATTTAAATTGTTTTTTTCTAGCTGCTTGCAGGATTTTCTCCTTTGTGTGGTAATTCTGCAGCTTAGCCACTATATTCCGTGGTGTTCTTTTTTTAGGGTCTATTTCAGAAGGACTTCGATGAATTCTTTCCACATCTACTTTCCCTTCTGTTTTTATTATCTCTGGACAGTTCTCTTTGATAAATTCCTGTAAAATAGAATCTAGGCTCTTTTTATGGTCATAGTTTTCGGGAAGTCCAATGATCCGCAGATTATCTCTCCTAGATCTATTTTTCAGGTCTGTAGATTTTCCCAGTAAGTATTTGACGTTGTTCTCCAACTTCTCATTTATTTTATTATTTTTTTTTTTTTTTGTTTTGTTTGACTGATTCTTGGGTTCTCTGTGAATCATTCATTTCTATTTGTTCCATCCTGACTTTTAAGGAGTTATTTTCTTCTTTCACAGTTTTTAGTTCTTTTTGTAAATGCCCAATTTTGTTTTTTAATGAATTATTTTGCTCTATTGAATTTTTTTCCATTTCCCTAATTTTTTTTTGAGAATTATTTTCTTTTTCCAATTCAGAGATTCTATTTTCTTGAGACTTTTTTATCTTTTCCAATTCAGAAATCCTACTTTTCTGTGATTTTTTAAGCTTTTCTAATTCACAAATTTTGTTTCCCTGCATCTCCTGTGAATTCTTTATTTTTCCAACTCCAATTTCAGGACGTTGTTATTCTCTATCATAGCTTCCCTTTCCTTTCCCCATTTTTCTTCCTACTCTCTTAACTTTTTAATAGTCTCTTCTAGGAGAGAGTTATGTGATGGGGGGCAGGAATCATTCCCCTTTAGGTTGTTATCTGCTGACTCTCTGCTGTTAACTTCCTCGGGGTTGGACACCCACTCTTTCTCTGTGTAGAAGGAATCTATGGTTTTTCTGGGCTTCTTACTCATACTTGAAAAATCTTTTGGGGTCTGTCCCTGGGGTAGGAAATTATTTCTTTCTTTCTTTACCAGCTTCCTCCCAGACTGGATGGATGCAGCGGCTCCTATGCATGAGCTAAGAGAGAGCTCTGGGAGAGAGTTCCCCACCCCCTCCCTGGAAGTGCCTCAGAGGTGACTAGCACTGCGGTGCCTTGAGGGCGCTGTGTTCTAGTGGTTTCCCTGAGGTTTTAGATTGGACAGTAAAGGCGACACAAAGCCCGGCCTATGCATCCCGGTGGGGCGTGGATGTCAGTAGCAGGTGACATGAAAAGCCCCTGCACTCAAACTGGAAGTGTCTGCCAGAAACCACGGTCCCTAGTTCAAAGGTTCCTCTTCTCTGCGACTTCCGGTAGCTGAGTTCCACACCCGCCAGCTGAGCTGGGCAGTGTGTGTTGCCTTGGGCCGTACCTACCCACTTCTCAATCTTTTAAGTAGTCTCGGGTGAGAGCTAGGGGCCACATTCCCCAGTGCTGAGATCTGCTGAGTCACCCCTAGCATCCAGGAAGATCTAATCTATCTTTGAATTTTTCAAGTAGTTTAGCTTTCTCCTTTGAACTGCTATATTATAAGCAGAGAAGAGCTAATAGCCTGTGTCAGATTCCTTTATCTCAGTGGCTTCTCTGATCCCAGAGCCCTTCCCAGCACAATCAGTGCAGTGTGCTAGCACCCAGCCGTCTGTGCTGGCCTCTCTTCTTCCTCCCCTGGGAACTGACCTTTTCTGTTGAAACTCTTCAGCTGGTAAGTCGTGCTTCCAGTCCTTGTGGTATTTATCAGTCCAACGCTATTTCTGAGGCTGATTTATCTAATTGGTTGTGAGGGAGTAAGGACGTTCACAGAGTCGTGTGTTTCTTCTCTGCCATCTTGGCTCTGCCCCAAATAATGAATTCTTATCCCAAAAGTTGGGATCTTTGGGTTTGTCAAACACTAGTTTGCTATTTTTATTCACTATCTTGCTCTGTGAACCTAACCTATTCCACTGATCAACGAGTCTATTTCTTAGCCAATACCAAATGGTTTTGGTGACTGTTGCTTTATAATATAGTTCTAGATCAGGTACAGCTAGCCCACCTTCATTTATTTTTTTCATCACTAACCTTGAAATTCTCAATCTTTTTTTGTTCCATATGAATTCTGTTGTTATTTTTTCTAGGTCATTAAAATAGTTTATTGGGAATCTGATTGGTATAGCACTAAATAAATAGATTAGTTTAGGTAGTACAGTCATCTTAATTACATTAATTTGGCCTATCCAAGAGCACTGAATGTCTTTCCAATTATTTAAATCTGACTTTATTTTTGTGGCAAGTATTTTGTAATTTTGATCATATAATTCTTGACTTTCCTTTGGTAGATATATTCCCAAATATTTTATACTATTGACTTATTTTGAATGGAATTTAATTTCTCTTTTTATCTCTTGCTCTTGGATTGTATTGGTAATGTATAAAAATGCTGAGGATTTATGTGGACTTATTTTGTATCCTGCTACTTTGCTAAAGTTCTGAATTATTTCTAATAGCTTTTTAGCACAGTCTTTGGGGTTCTCTAAGTATAACATCATGTCATCTGCAAAGAGTGATAGTTTGATTTCCTCATTTCCTACTCTAATTCCTTGAATCTCTTTCTCTGCTCTTATTGCCGAGGCTAGCATTTTAGTACTATATTGAATAGTAATGGTGATAGTGGGCAACCTTGTTTCACTCCTGATCTTACTGGGAAAGGTTCCAGTTTATAGCCAATACATATGATGTTTACTGAAGGTTTTAAATATATGCTCCTTACTATTTTAAGGAATAGTCCATTTATTCCTATACTCTCAAGCATTTTTAGTAGGAATGGATGTTGTATTTTATCAAATGCTTTTTCTGCATCTATTGAGATGATTATATGGTTTTTATTAATTTGATTATTAATATGATCAATTATACTAATAGTTTTCCTAATATTAAACCAGCCCAGCATTTCTGGTATAAATCCTACTTGATCATAGTGTATTATCCTGGGGATGATTTTCTGAAGTCTTTTTGCTAATATCTTATTTAAGATTTTAGCATCAATATTCATTAAGGAGATTGGTCTATAGTTTTCTTTCTCCGTTTTCAACCTACCTGGTTTAGATATCAGTACCATGTCTGTGTCATAAAAAGAATTTGGTAGGACTCCTTCAATCCCTTTTTTCAAATAGTTTATATAGCATTGGAGTTAGTTGTTCTTTAAATATTTGGTAGAATTCACATGTAAATCCATCTGGTCCTAGGGATTTTTTCTTAGGGAATTGGTTAAGAGCTTGTTCTATTTCTTTTTCTGAGATGGGGACTATTTAGACTACTTACTTCTCCCTATGTTAATCTGGAGAAACTATATGTTTGAAGGTATTCTTCCATTTCATTTAAGTTATGGAATTTATTGGAATAAAGTTGAGCAAAGTAGCTTCTAACTATTTTTCTAATTTCCTCTTCATTGGTGGTGAGTTCTCCCTTTTCTTTTCAAGACTAACAATTTGCTTTTTCCTTTTTTTAATTAGGTTTACTAAGGATTTGTCTATTTTGCTGTTTTTTTTTTTCATAGAACCAACTCTTAGTTTTATTAATTAATTCAATAAAAAACTACAAAATATTAATAATTATTCCATAGATCCCAACACACAATTCTGAGAAATGTAGATATAAAGGTTTTTTTTTTGTTTTTGTTTTGCTGTCTTGTGAAGAATATATATTCTTGAGGTACTTAAGTTAATACTGCATATTAATCATACTGCTAGGATAAATTGTACAATTCCAAATCATAATCTTGAATCCCAAGTCTATTTGTTCAGTGCATAGATGAAATTATTTAGTCTCTCTGTACTACAGTCTGAGAAAAGATTTGAAATTAAAATACAGCTTTCTTATATCTAATTAACACACTTAACAATCACATATCATTTCTCCAGAAATAATCTCATAATAAATCATAGTGAGACATGGGTGATAATAAAATTTATACAGTGGCTTTCTTTTAAAAGCCAAAACTCCCTATCTGTGTGATCCTGAGCAAGTTACTTACACCCAATTGTCTTGCAAAACAAAACAGAACAAAACAAAACAAAACAAAACAAAAACATAATCCATATATATTCATCTATGACTTTATTTTGGTATTCTTTTAACAAATATTTGCCTCACCAATAACCCTTGTTAATAAGTGTTAAATAATTTGATAATTATTGCAATCACAAAAAATAAAGAATAGTTTTGGGGGAGATCAAACTATAAAATCATACTTTCTCACTTTAATGGGACCCTCCCTAGTGTTGATAACATTTTAAATTTATTTCTTGGCTTTTTATTACATTTCCAATTACATCCATTTATTCTATGCATTTTTACACTCCTTTATTCTCTCCAACTTCAGTAAAATTTGGTAAACTCATCTACTTTACTGAAACCAAAAATCAATTTAAACTTCCTTCATCCTCACGGCTTCTCACTCCAACATTTCTATGTATCTTCTCTATCATTCTATGCAGTTTCTTCAAAAGAAGTGTCTCTCCTCATTACAGAGACAAATCAGGTTAAATGTTACTTTGAATCCAGCTCCTCCTCCTTCCAAGGAGAGGCTAATTACTTCATGAAATAGTTCTTCTTTTTCTTAGTTCTCTTTGGTCTTTCCCTGTTGATGAGTGCTTTTCCTCCTGCTTCTTAGTTGTTGTTGTTGTTGCTTTTTTTTTCTTTAAATCATCTCTTCTTTGAAGATTCTCTTCTCTTTCCACAAAAGGTTTAAACAACCTGGTCAAGGTTGCTATTTTCCCTTCACACAGTCACTTCTTATACCCTCTCAAGTGTTTTCACACTCATTGTTTTACTGAAGGTGCTTAATTGGTTGTCAATATCTTCCTTCATAGAACAGCATAGGCCAAAACACGTTAAAGATAGAATTTAATTTAGACCTTGAAGAATAAGTACATGTTTCTTATGTCAAGAGAAGAAAAAGAAAAAAGGAAGAAATTCAAGGCATGAAGTTGAATCATAATGCCTTGTGTGCCTGTAGCATATTCATTACACTATAAGAAGTACCATTTAACTAATATTTGTAGGTATTTCCATATTTGAGCCTCACAATCATCTTCGTCAGTATTGCAGGTATTACCTCTCATAATTATTAGTTAAGAAGTCAGAGATGAAAAAAAAAATTAGAGGCTCAGAGATACTGATTGGACTATGTGGATTGATGTCAGGCTTATTAGTGGTAGGATATAATACCAGGTCTTTGATTCCAAATCATTACCACCATTCAACAGTATATTGAATATATCCAATAGTTTATTGAGATTAATGGGAAATAAATGGGGAGAAAATAAGTGAAGGTAGGGGTGGGGAAACTTGAAAGCAACATGATTTTGACTTAGAAAATTGAAAGTATCATTGAAGATTATCTTAATTTTTATGTTTTTAAGTGAAGATTAACCAATGTTTACAGAAAATTAATATACAAACAGAATGGAATCTATATTGGAATGATAGACTAGTTAGGAAAACTATGAATCCAAGATTACAAGCACTGGGCATGACAATCTGATTGTAAATTAATAATGCAAGTATGAGGTCCTGAGACTCTGGACAAATAAAGTAGTCATTGGAAATGAATTCGTTGTTATTCAGTCATTTCAATCACTTCCTACTCTTCACAGACCCATTAGGGGTTTTCATGGAAAAGACAGTGGAGTGGTTTGCCATTTTATTCTCCAATTCACTTTGCAGCTGAGAAAATTGAGGCAAACAGAATTGAGTAGTGTATGCAAGCTCCCATAGCTAGTAAATGTCTGAGGCCACATTTGTACTCAAGAAGATGATTCTTCCTGACTCTAAACCTGGTACTCTATCAATTGTGTCACCCACCTACCCTAAGGTACCCTAGGGTAGGGGGAAGGGTAAGCGAAACACTTCAAATAATACTTGGCAGAATTAACTCTAAATGGAAAAGAAGAAAGGGATGAGTCCTTAGACAAAATTTGTTTTCCATGTGCTTGATGGCTATTGACAGAAACAGGATAATATAAAAAGAAATCTGTTTTTGGAGGGAATTGGTATTTATATTCAAATACAGCCTAATTGTAAAGGACAATTTTGGTACCACCTCCAACCTAAGTCCTAATATCGCTACTTCCCCATCTTTGTTCAAGTAATTCCTTCTACCTAAGAAGACCTTTACCTCTCTTTCTAATATCATGTCTATAATTTCATTGGTGTGCAGAATTCTTGGGATGGAAACTCCCTCCACAAAACTGGACATAGATTCATATCTTCTCTGCAATTTATAGTCTTAGAGAATTCCCTAAGGTACTGAAAAGATCCATGACTGGCCTAAGGATTCTGTGACAATTTCAAAAGCATAAGTTATTTTGATTTCTTATTCTTAGATACTAGATCATACTCAATAACCTAGTGCTTCTACAAAATTATTCCCTAATGATCTCAGTGAAATCAGATAGCTCAGTAGATAGAGTACCAGGTATAGAGTCTGGAAGATTCATATGCTTGAGTTCAAATTTGTTCTCAGAAACTTATTAGCCATGTGATCCTGGCAAATTACTTTACCTTGTTTGCCTCAGTTCCTTTTTCTGTGAAACGAGCTCAATAAGGAAATGGAAAACTACTCCAGTATCTTTCCCAAGAAAACATCAAATGGGGTCATACAGAATCAAATATGACTGCACAACAACAATGGTCTTAACATTAAATGATTTTTCTTATTTTAAATTCCTTCAGTAACTGTACATTATCAAAAGACTTCAAGGGACTCAGCAAGATTGAGGAATAAGCCTGGAACTAGCTAAGGCTGGCCATTGCTTCCCCAGTTGCTATCTAGTCCAGGAGTAGAGTTGCAACCAGTGCTCATTAAGACTGAGAGAAGAAACCTTTAGTGATTCTCATGAGAAGTGGCTATACTCATGAATGAGATACACAGAGTACTTAGCAGGAGAAAGCTTTAGACTGTTAATTCAGTTCTTTACCCCTTCCTTCAAAGTTCAGATTGGTAGGATTTACAGTCAGAGTTAGTTACAATTGGTTGGATTTACCATCAGAATGACAATTAGGTTGGATTTACAATTCCCTTTATTCACCCATTTCATAAATTAACAGATTTATGCCTTGCCATTGATTCTAGCAAGGTTTGGGATGGTTTATTAAGCCCCTTTGTCAGGAAATTTGTTTAATCATGTCCTTGACTCACAGGATGAGATATTTCACCTCTCTCTTCATCCTGTTTTGACAAAATCTGTGGAATCCAACTTCTCATTCTCCTCACATGGCACAATTATTTTATATGATATACTTGTGATGAGAGATAGGAAAGGGGGAACCCTGTTTTAGTCAGCACAAAGGTCTTGACGGCGCAGTGTCCCCTGTAAATGAATTTACAGGCCCGAAAACCGAGATTGATAAAAATAGGTTTATTGTAGGAATTTGGAAGTAAAGTTAAAGGTAGAAAGACACCAGGCCAAAGGTGGCCCCTGGGTGGGCAGGAACCCTTAGATGGCCGGAAGGATGCCATGTTTTGGGGGGAAGGGGCTCCTTCAAAGAGAGAGCTCCAGCTTGTCTCTTTTATACCTAAAAGGGGCTTGTAGGCAGTACCCCAAGTTCTTGGTGGGCTTTTCAGATAAGGAAGAAACTGTGGGGGGTTGGAGAAATCTGAGCAGATAGTAGGGGCTGAAAAACCCAAGCCAGCTCAGATCTGGTGGGGGCTGGGCCCAGATATTCAAAAAGTTGCTTTTTGACCAAGATTTGTGAATCAAAGGTCAGCCCATGGGGGTTGGGACTCAGAAAGGACTATTAAAGGGACCTCAACCCCTATCACTTGCATGTCTTACCATATCAAATATGTAAGCCTTGTCTCCTCCAACTAGACCGCAAAAACAAGGGCTATGTTTTTTTTTTTTTTTTTTTTCTTCTATATATTTTATGATTGATTCAAAGCTATAAGCCAGTAGGGACTTAAATGGTAGTTAAATAATTGAATTAGAACATTTACCTAATTCCTGTAGATATTAAACTCATAGGCTAGGAGAAAGTCAAATATCTCTTAAATCCCCTTGGGGTGTTTTTGGCCTACTAGTGTAAAGCCACATAATCTATGGACTCAGGCTAAATGTTAATTGACCATGTGAGATTGATAATGGCCTAGAATTAGATAATTAACTTTGCTGGGCACTTCTGAGATGTCTACAAAGTTCTTTGGGTCAAATTCTGTTCCAAGATCTAGATAGAGACTGTGGAATTTCTCCCCTCCAACATGTATCTATTACTTTTTTCAATGGTCTGAAACTCCTCAAGAACAAGCTTTGAAATGAGAATTTATCTTTTGGCTTTTTGAAGAAAGGTAAAATGGAAAATAATACACATTTAAATACAGGAAGTCTTTAATTGATCCTACTTACCCTTCCCCCTCTCCCCAAGCCTCTGAGGAAAAAGAAAAAGTCTCCCTTTCGAACTGAGCCTTTTAAAGTGATTCCTACAACCATACATATATATATATATATACATATACATATATATATATATATATATATATATATAGAACATATGCATGTGTATATATATATATATATGTATGTATATATGTATATATGTATATATGTGTGTGGGTGTGTGTGTGGGTGGGCATGTGTGTATGTATGTGTGTATGTATGTATGTATTTGCCTCCTGAGCTGAGCTCAAATACCTTATCAGAACTTTCTCATCTAAACAGCCAAGGTGCTGAAACCTAGACTTTTTGATATGGGTCCTATCAATTAAGGGAAAAGAGAAGAAAGGGAGCAAGAAGAGGGCAGGGGTTTGTTTAGGTTTCACTCAGCTCCAGCCCATTAAGTTCTAATTCATTATGTATTTTACCTGATAGTGCTCCAAGTGATAGCTCATTGTATTTCTTTGTAACATTGACATTTCCTTCACACAATTTAAAATTAAACCTTTTATTAGTCCAGAGAAGGCTGAGTCTGGAAACAATAGCAGCTCTGAGAAAGTAATTATTTTTGTTCCATTGTGTGGGATGTTGGAGCTTTTGATGAGTTACACTTATACAGTACTTAACAGCTAACCAATCTTCTCATGATTAACAATACATGAGAATTTTCTGATCCTAGCAGCTAGCCGCTCTCTCAAACCCCTGAAACATTGGTTGGATATGTTTCTTGGTGTCTTAAATCTTGTTTTCAAAAATACCTCTCATTTTCTGGGGTGTATGCATACTATCAGCAGCATGGAGTAGGGCACAGCAGGTTCCAAGAGAGGGGATCACTAGAAAATGGATGCAAAAAGCTGTGGGTTGTAAGCCATTAAGCTTTCTCAGTGTGCTTCTAATGAGCTTATGATGGTCTCACAGAATTACTGTTGCTTCTACAGACTAGCAAATTACAGTATGTACAAATTAAATCAGTGGGACACAATACAAGCTGGTCTTCCCCAGGTCCAACACTTTGAAGGATTTTTATTTATTTTTTTTAGTCGTGACATATTGCAAGAGTTAAATATTTCCCTTTTTTCATTGTCTCAACTGGCTGGCCCCTACTCTCTTTCTGTGATCACATAAGCTTTGATTTTCCTCGGGGTACCCCATATAAGCATGAATGTTCTGTACAAAATGAGAAACTTGGGTTAAATTTTTTATTTTATACAACTGCTATGCTTGTTTTGCTGGGTATTCCAGGCTATTTGATACATGAACAGTAGATTTGTACTATAAATTGGCATTCCAATTCAATCATGCCCTTGTATGTTAGTTCACAAACATACACTGGCCACTCCTTGATTTTAAAAGTGTTCCCCAAAAGAGGGGTTTAGTTAATTGCATATTATCTGAGAGAAATAACTTATGTTACATAGGCTAAAAAAACATTCTTTAGAAACCTTGGTGAGAGTCTGTAAATGCTGCCATCTGCTTTGTGAATAGCTATAGCTGTCTAGCTAAAATAAGCCAGACTATTTAGCTAAATGTTTTCAAGAATGAGAGAATGCAGTAAAGACCTGGACTGAGAGAAATAATAATATACATAGAAAATAGGATAGCTAGCATTTCCCTCCTACTATTACATATGACAATAATAACCAGTTTATACTACATGTAGAACCTCTGGTGAAAGGATAAAAGGTCCCCTGCAAATGTTAATTAAAGTTTGCCACTTTTTTTTCTGTTAGCATACATTAGTTTGCAGGTGTAGTAAGCTAAAGCAATGGTAATCTATAGTGACTTAGTTTTGGCCACATTGAATTTCAGGAGTGGGTACCAAAAATAGACCTTTAGAGTCTTCTACTCTGTGTTTCCATTTCCTGTAACTCGACAGCATATACTCTGTCAGTTCTTCCCCTGTAGAACTCTATTCATTTGTTATCATGTCACTGGTATGATAGCAAAATTAGGCCATTTGATTTGTGGCAAAAAATAAACTCCCTTGTTCTTGTCCCCTCTCAAACAGCTATGGGCCTACACTGGCTCTACTCACCATGGCTTCCATACAGCCCAAACCAATCTCTGTTTTTCATATACAGAAGGGCAACAATGCTTTCTATGGTTGCAAATAAATAATTCACATTATTTTTTTTCCTTTTCCTCATTTTTATTTTAAAGTAAGGTTCTGCAAAGAGCTAGTTTAAAAGCTGGCATCACATCTCCTGCATATGTGAAACATCAGAGATGATTAGTGCAGACAGGAGATCGGAAAACCATGAAGCATTTTTGAAACCTTGATAGGAAGTGACTCTCTCTGGATGCAGATTTATTGATACTGACAACATTGTTTTTTCCCTCATTTTTTTAAAAAAAGTGAAAGTATCTTGTACATGGAAAAATATCCAAGCCCAGTGAATAATGAAAGAACAACTCAGTAGGACTGAATGTCCCAGCTCCTGAAAGAACCTGCGTGTGCAGTTTAAAAAAAGAAAGGTTAAACACTATATGCTTCAATAGAACTTCTTTATAAGGAGTTTATATAATTTTAAATGGTTGCAAAAATTCAACTCTTGAGACAATTTATTTCTTAAGAAGCAAAGCCTATAACAGTGCATAATAATAGCTCAGAGTCAGGAATCTCTGCTAGCAGTATCTTTCAGGGTCCACATTTGACCTTACTAGATAAGGAGAGAGTTTGATATGAAAACACAGAAAGAATGATTTTTTTAAAAAGTTAATATTTCTTGGATTTGGGGGAGATTTTTTTTTCTTTAGCCTAACTAGGTGGAAATAGCAACAGTTCTAGGGACAGGAAGATCTGAGTTCAAATCAGGCTTCAGATAATTATTACTTTTATGATTTACCATTGTTTGCCTCAGCTTCCTCATGTGTAAAATGAACTCAAGAAAGAAAGGGCAAAGCACTCTAGTATCTTTACCAAGAAAATACCTCCAAATGAAGTCACGAAATTTAAGACAATGAATAACAACAGCAAAGTTTTTTTTTTTTTTTTTTTTTTTTTTTTTTTAAGAGAATTTGTTTGAGGCCTTTCTAAATTCACTACCAGTTGAGGTCTAGAACAGCTGGATTAACAGGAAAATTGTAGATTTGCAGTTGGATTTCTGTGCAGATTATCAAACCTTCCAGCAAAATATCGCTGGAAATCTTACTAAGGGTTCCAAGAGAAAATAGGGTAGAGTAACCTTGGTAGAATAACTAGAATCAACATAGATAGTAATCTGTTATGTTGAGACTTTCTTGATACATTCAGGGGTTCCCACAGATAGTGATGAAGTCCTGAATGGTGGTTATGATTGACAAAGAAAAACAACCATAGATGGAATTGTTTCCTGGAGCAGGCAGGAAGAAGGTTCTGATAGAGATCAGTTTAACTCCAGGATTCCAACTTCTGTAAAGGTCTTCCAGTCACAAATCCAAGTTATGTCATAGGGGTCATGGGCAGCTTCATCTTACTATGTTCTGTCAGAAATCCCAGGCAAGTCTCTGAGGTTAAATTTTCCCTATAAATCTGTTTATGGCCCTGTTATCTTAGCTGCCTTCCTTTGGGGCAGTCTGTCATGACACTCTGTCTCATGTCATTCTCCTTTCTCCTCCCCCATTCCCCTTGGTGTCTCTCTTAAACCCACTTTGTCTTATGATATCTTGCTTCTCAAACCCCACTTCTTCCCCTTAGAGCTAACTAACTCTTTTAGGGTACTAAATCTTTTTTTGGGATTTAGCCTTCCAGCAAAGGATACCCCCTAACTTCATGGGGTATTTCCTTTTTCCTGGCTAATTGGGGTTCCACTATAAAACTTATATTTTCTATCATTGATTATTCCTTACAATATGCTTTCCCACTCCATTTTGTATTTACCATTCATGGTGTCAATTGTATTTCTTCATTATGTCTGTAACCTCTTCTCCTAAATAAACCTACCATTTTTTTTTTCAAAAAGAATAGCTTTTGTGAATTCTTCACATGACCAAACCCCAACTTTTGGTGCTTCTCCTAAAGCACATCACCTAGGGCCACATCATTTGCTATATTAGACATCAATAGGATTTCTCCAGGTGGTCATTTGGATACATGGCCATCAGGGCTGTTTTCTTGCATTCAATTACTTAAAATTATCTCCAATTGAATGGAACATGAGAATGTGAACAATGGTGGAATTATTTACTCTGGGCACCCTGGCTAAATTAAGATTAAGTCAAACATGGAAGATGGAACAAAATACATACTGGTTATCAAGAATATCTGTTTTTGCATTTTGGAAGATATGTCGGTCTCTGGCCCAAAAAATTTCAGTGTCTTATGTCAATAAGGTCAAATACAGGTTACATATTTTGACATTTTAACTCCTATCTACTTTTCTAATCTTGGCTTTGTTACCCTGCATGCCTTCTGATTTCTGGATAAAATGATCTATTAGCTATTTTTCAATCTCACAAGGCCTCTCTTGTCTCCAAGTTTTCAAAATACCTCTCTCTTCAAGGCTCAATCCAGGTGGCCTGTTGAAATTACTTTTTTTTCTCAGTTATGATAGAAAAATATGAGACTTCAATGTAATCTGCAAGTCTCTGGTCTCCATCATTTGTGAACCAGGTTATCTCATATATTTCACAGTCTCTTCAACATTATGAGAAGATTACCACATGAATCTTGCACATTGTTGTTGCTGTTATTCACTCATTTTCAGTTTTGTTCAACTCTTTGTGACTCCATTTGGAGCTTTCTTGGCAAAGATCCTGTCTGAGGCCACATTTTAACCCTGGAAGATAATTCTTGCAACCTTTTAAAATATACTTTAAGTACTCTACTACCTAGATGCCATCCTTGTACATAATTGGTGCTTGATAATAGCTTTTTGATTCGTTTAATTTATACATCTTTCTACTTTTATTATTTCTCACTTTCTCATATAAAAGTCTGTAGTCCAAGGGGGGGAAAGTCCTCTTTATCATCTTCCCTGTTATTTTTCTCTTTAAGATATAATAAAATGTAGTACATAATTATATTGGACAAAAATATCATCATAAAATAGATTGTTGGTGTTAATTGTGGTTACTCTAGTCATTCTTATAATCCTTAATAATGTACAGATATTTAATTGTGGATGGAATGAAAAAAATCTATAAGCATTTATTAGGTAGCTACTAGGTCCCAAGTGTCATACCAGGCACAAGAGATAATATCAGAGTAGTTCATATTTTATATAAATGGTGCTACAGAAGAGAGACAGATGTCACTGATAAAAATTAGAGAATTTCCTAATGTAGGCTATGTTAGTCAATTGCTTCAAATGTCTAAGAATGCAAAAGGTTTTTCATATCTAAATAGTCAATTATTTCACACAATATGAATGATTTTAGCAAAATTTAATCAAAGTTCTGAGAATAAATAACTCCTATTTCCCACTTCCCAGGTCATGTTCAATTTACATAAATACAAATCTTTTTTTTTTTTTTTTTTTTTTTTTTTTTTTTTATTTAGTCACTTAAACCAGCTGCATCATGCAAAATCAGTAAACAACAGGAATTTAGGGAACTACTTTCATCTTTCCTTAGAATCTGATTTATATTTTCCCTTCTTTATTCTATCCCTCATATCCAAAGTGTGTACCTATCTTCTTTAATACCTGGCTGCAATAGGACTCTCAGACTTAGTCATATCTGCCATCAACATCTCAATCAGGGATATTTCCTTCGGGATAGGAACTTCTTTGGATAGATATGAGGCATAGGTTGGGTTGGGAGGTACATAAAGATATAAATGCTTAGTGATGGTATTTATTCAAAGATTATCTTTCATTTGTTGACTCTAAATCCCCTCATTCCTTAATTTTTATACAACTATCCTAGTGAAACAGAGGAAGTCAGATAACATTTATACTTAAGATTATATATATATATTAATATATGTATTATATATACATATACATATATGATATATTTATATATTTATTTATAAATATATTTTTATAAATAAAAATATTTATAAATGTATATATTTATATAACATATGTATATATATAAAATCTTAAGTATACATATATATATATATATATATGCCTCCTATCTGTGGGGGGGAATAGGAAGGAAACATGTACTTCACTATTAATTTTGTTTGATAATAAATTATTTACACCATAGGAAATTATAAAGAAAATGAAATATCAAAATGAAACATGGAAAGAGAAAGCCAGAGGAAAAACACCTTTTTAGCTCTGTACCTTCAGGGACAAATTAAATAAACAACTTCAAAAGTAGTTTGAGTTTGAAGGATTTTGAAGTATAGAAATTGGTGATAAAATTTATTGACTCTAGTTCTTAAATGCTTATGTTTTGTTTTTGGAAATTTATATACCACTCACAAGGAGAAGACAGGAAATTTATAAAGATTACACAATTAAGCACTTAGGCTTTTGCAGTAAGCTTATTTAACATAGGCAGTTAAATTTCAAGTAAACATAGTGATCACAGAAAGTATCTTGGTGATTATAATTGACTAAGGTAGTCAGCCTAAACTGAGACAACCAGAAAGCCAGGCCATTCTTTCCAAGTTCTTGCTTTTGGAATATTCACCAGATTTTTGTTTGAAGGAATCCTAGATTTCTGATTTTCAGAGAATATCTAAAAACCAACTTTTTGGTTTGCTTCCCACTTTTGGTAAAACTCCTTGAAAATAAGAACTGTTTTATTCTTAGTGTTTGTATGCTCATTATCTCACATAGTGCTTGCCATGTAGAATAGAATAGAAGCTGGATCCATCATTTAATTAATAGATGGAACTCTTGAATAAAGAAACTCCTCCTATGAATGTGTATCGATACTTTCTGTAAAATTTATAGATTATTTAAATATTTTCTCAAAGCATTGAACTGCTGAGTAACTTGCCAAATGCTATACTGCCAGTATTAGAGGGAAGATTTGCACCTATATCTTTCTGGCTCTGAAGCCAGTTCTCCACCTAATTTGAAGTAATAGCTGTCTCTTATCTGGCACATATAAACTGATTAATAAAGTTTTATTTGTTGATTGAAAGTAAAAAAAATGATTAATTTAGATAAGGTGGAAGCTTTCAAAAGAATATTAGTCATAAAATTTGCTAAATAAGAAGCAATAATTTGAAGTAATAGTCATGAAAAAGGGACATGCACACACATTAGTAGCAGTGATCATACTACAATTATATGCTCATATACAATTGTATTCCTTTAGGGGTAAAAACAAATATCATCTTATTCAGGGAAAAGATGATAATGAAACATATGCAGAGTAGATAAAGAAGTATTAGACTAGACTGAAGGAGAAAGATGATAGTGAGTATAGGCCTGAAACGAATCAGGGAGATAATCAACTTAATCAGAACAAAATCTAGAAGGTCAGTAATGGATCCAATTTGTCAAGGGAACATATAATAGTTTAGAAGCCTAAGAGAAAGAAGAGGTCAAGTAATTCAAGGCTTAAAAAGTAGCAAGAGCCATCTCAGGTGTTAGCTGGCCTCAGTAAGAAAGATCTTGATTTTAACTAAGAACTTCTGCCTAGAATTTAATCACAGTCAGGAACATTCAAGTGATTTCTCAAAAGTAAGGACTGAAAGAAGTAATTTAGATGACTTATGAGAAAGAAGAATGCAAATGAGAAGCTAGATTAATTCCTTTCACCAGTTATCTTAACTTTTGTCTTGCCATTGGACTTCTATAACCTAGAAAATGAGAGGAGTACATGATTGTGCCCAACTCTGCCTCATTTAAATCCATTTCACATGAAATTTAAAATAATACTCATGATATCATAAGTTCTCTTTGAAAATGAAAGACCAACAACAATTGGGGAAGCTCATATAGCTATTGAAAAAGATCAGACTAGAAACTTTAGGTCTCCATATGTATGTCTTGTAGATTTATAAGCATAGTTATGCATCTATAATTACAACTATAAATGTATATCTATTATTAGATAGATAGATAGACAATAGATAGAGATATAAAGTGAAAACCCATGTACAGGGAAAGACCCCCATAGAACTATTGTGTAGCTCAAAGGGAGGCGGAATATATATTCTCCCAGAAACCTTTATGGAGGGAGACACCCAAAAACCATTACAAAAGGCAATTTGAGAGCCTCTGAGTTCAGGAAGAAGACAGGTCTTGGCCCAGATTACCCAACACCTGACATCAGTCAGAAATACCACCCCCAGCCAAACACAAAATAGCTGTCACCCCTTTGCATTAAGAGCAGATCTCAACTCTTTAAAAATGAGCAAAAAAGAAAAACAAAAACAAAAACAAAAACAAACAAAAACAAATTAACAACTCTAAACATAGATAACTTTTAAGGAAAGAGAGAATAGATCTCAAATCCTGAGGTTCCTAAAGGCAAATCAACTCCAAATGAAACCCCAAAGGGATAAGAACTGTTCCCCATTTCACAAGGCTTTCTTAGAAGTTTTCAAAAAGGATCTTAAAAGAGAGTTAAAAGAAAAATGGGGAAAGGAAATAAAATCTTTGCAAGTGGGTATGGAAAAGGAAAATAAAGCTCTTGGGTTTGTCTTGGCAGATAAACTTACATGTATTTCATTTTGTCTATAGTAATGTAACATGGAATTTCTTCTTCTATCTCTTGCTGATGGACTTTGTCAGTAGTATATAGACATACTAATGATTTCTGTGGGTTTATTTTATATATGCATATATAAAATATATATTTATTACATATAATATATATTATATAACATTATATAATATATATCATATTAACTTTGCTAAAGCTGTGAATTATTTTCAGTAGGTGTTTGGATGATTTTCTAGGACTCTCTTAAGTATATAATCATTTCATCTACAAGAGTGATAGTTTTATTTCCTCATTGCCTATTCAAGTTCCCTTTTTTCTTTTCTTATAAGTAAAGCAAACATTTCTAGTACAATGTTAAACAATAGTGATGATAATGGGCATCCTTGTTTCCCTCCTGATTTTATTGGGAATGCATGCAGTTTCTCTCCACTACAAATAATGCTTGTGGTAGATTTTAGATAGACTGCTTATTATTTTAAGGAAAGCTCTCTTCATCTCTATGCTCTCTAATGTATTTAATAGGAATGAGTGCTGTATTTTGTTAAAAAATTTCTTAATGTATGGAGATTATCTTATTATTTCTGTTGGTTTTGTTATTTATGTAGCCAATTATGATAATAGTTTTCCTCATTGAAAAAACCCTGCATTCCTGGTTTAAACCCCACTTAGTCATAGTGTATTATACTGCTTATAAGTTGTTGTAATCTTTTTGCTATTATTTTATTTAAAATGTTTCCATCAATATTCATTAGGGAGATTGGTCTATAATTTTCTTCCTGTATTTTAGCTCTTCCTGATTTAGGTATCAGTGCCATATTTGTTTCATAGAAGAAATTTAGCAGTATTCTTTCTTTACCTATTTTTTCTAAATAGTTTACATAGCATTGGAATTAATTGTTCTTTAAATGTTTGGTAGAATTCACTTATGAATCCCTTTGGCCCTGGAGATTTTTTCTTTTGGCGTACATTAATGACTTGCTAAATTTCTTTTTCTAAAATGGGACTAATTAAGTATTTTATTTCTTCGGTTAAATTGGGCAATTTATATTTTGTAAATATTCATCCATTTCAGTTAGATTGTCAGACTTGATGCCATAAAGTTGAGCAAAATAGCTCTTAATTATTGCTTTAATTCATTTGTCATTGGTGGTAAGTTCACCCTTTTTATTTTTTTATGCTCGTGATTTGATTTTTTTTCTTTCTTTTTTTTTTAAATTAAATTAACTAAAAGTTTGCCTATTTTTGTTGGTTTTTCATAAGACCTACTTTATTTTTATTTCTTATTTCAATAGTATTCTTAATTTCTATTTTATTAATTTTTCATTTGAGTTTCAGAATTTCAAAATTGGTATTTAATTAGGAGGTTTTAATTTGTTCTTTTCTTAGCTTTTTTAGTTGCATACCTAATTCATTTATTTGCATACCTAATCCTCTTTCTCCATTTTATTCCCAAGTTCTATTTCTAAAGCTTGATCTCTTTTCTGCCAAGAAATTAGTTATACACACACACACACACACACACACACACACACACACACACACACATACACACACACACACACAAGCACACACACCTATATACATCTTAATTTCTTGGTTGATAGATTAGAATAAGATAAAGAACAAATATTGTTTCTCATACTTATCATGCTATAGTTAATAAATGATATCTTTAAAATATGTCCCACATTTTTCAAATGTCATAATTAAAATCTGTCTCCCCAACTATATTTTAGAGGGAAAAAAAAACAGCAAACTTCTATCTTTTCATTATAGAAATGCTCATCTAAATGAGTCATGGGATTAATAATACAGCTTTCAGTTGATTAGCGGAAGAAAATCTTCTTGATGCAGAGCAAAGGAAGCAAGTGGACTGGATCAATAGCAATGGCTTTGTCATCAAATAATGGGTTCAGACTTATTTATTTCTGAACTAATACCTTCTTTTGCAAAAGCTTGGGACATCACCTTTAAAGGCATAGCCTTATTTTTCAGAAGGATGGAATGTGGCTAGAAGCACTGTGCTCTATTTTGATTATATATAGTAAACATGATTTCATTCAAGTTTTTTGGGAGCATTTACTTTTGAACTTTGCTCTCTCCCTCTTCCTTTACTGATGAGTTATGACTCAATTGCAATCTGGAAAAGCTCCCTATTGAGAATTCCTCCTCTACCCAAGACAGAGTACTTGGAGGATATTCTCCAAATTCTTTGTAGAAAAAAGATAGGTTAATGGCTGTATTTATAGAGACTAAAGTAGCAATCAGAATTTTTTCTTCTTTTTTCTTCTTTTGTTGTTTTTGCTAGAAATTGAGGATGTCATCTACTCTTATGCCCATGCAGTCCTTTTTATCCTGATAGATATTGATTTATTAGATGAGTTCAGAATTTCCCTGCAGTCTCTGAACTGAAAAAAACAAAACAAAACAAAACAAAACAAAACATTTTCCCTCTTTTTAAAGAGATGTAACTCTGCAACTATATTATGACTAAAAATGAAAAGGCAGACACCCTGATACCCAGAAGATATGTGTATATAACAGGCTCAATATCTCCAAGAAATTAATGATTTTACTCACTTCCAGTATGTTTGATTAAGGATTGATTAAAAGAGTCACTACAGTTGAAAAACGAGTAAAGATATTGTACAACTAGTATCTTTGGCTCTAACTTACACACTATTTAAAGTATTCTTAGTTTATTTTTATCTAATAAAGTAAAACAATGAATCATTCAAAAATAATAGTGATTGTAGTAATTGCTGTAAAATGGACTAAATCCTAAAGGTATTTAGCAGTTAATTGTGGAAATTAGATTAGCACATACAAAACAACTATAACTTGATTGGTGACCTTGGAGATGCTATTTAAACTTTTGGGTTTTTACTTTCTTTTTCTGAAAAATGAAAAAAAATTCGACCAAGTGACCCCATATCCATTTCAACTTTATAAATTCTGTAAATTGGAGAGGAATGAAGTATGGAGGGAGTGGATTAGATAGGGTTATTAGTCCAGAAAACTTTTTCTGAAATATAACCAAAATTTTTATCAATACATTAATTTCTTCTTATCATATTTTGGTTAAAGAATTATTTATTTGTTGTACATGTTCATTCTTATGCCACATAATCAGTCACCTCTATAAGAACTGTAAAAGAGATCACAAAAAAGAAAAATATGATTTTAATCATAGAAGAACGTTCTCAAATTCTTCAAAGAACTTTGTTATATTTTGACCTTTGACTGCTTATTCTCTTTGAATTGTGGTTTTTCATGTATCTGTTCTTTGCACCCATCAAAACTAAAATTTTTAAAAAGGTAACAGACTTAGTAAATTCAGGAAAACACCACGTAGGATCATGAAGAGTAAGTGTTTAATAAATATTTCTTGTATTGAATTGCCCTGAGGGGACACACAGCTAGAGGGAAAATTATGTCTTTTTATTGAAATAACAGAAATCAAATACATTTTATATTGGAAAAAGTTGGCATTTTCGTGCACATGAAATCTTTGCTAGATGAGGGAGATTCCATGCCCTTTCTTCTCCTCCCTAAAAAATGACCATTTTTATTTTAATGACTTTTAAATATTGTAATTCACATTAAAAAAATCAAATTATATTCCCAGTGTAGGTCAGTTTTGACATGTGCTTTCATGTCATAGATTCTTTTTTTTTTTTGTTGTTGTTCTTTTGGGGGATAACTCAAAAGCAGCAAAAACAAAATAACACTTAGGTAGAAAACTTTATTTGAATTTAGTCTGAATAGCCACATAATTATTGTCTGATAGTTTTATTAACATAGAGACTGTATGGGCTTTTTAAAAATAATATAGCAATTTAAAATATATAAAATCTCATATTTTTTCAGGTTAGGAATTTAGCAAGATAGAAAATCACTGTCAAGCATGAAAATGTGTCTATCATCTGCATTTTTTCTATGTGGGAACTTTTCCTATTATACATATTTCACACATATAAAAAACCATATGTGCATTCATACACACACATACACACACACACACACATATATATACTTTATTAGCTGACCAAAAATTATTATTTGCAAATGACTATACATATTATATCATTCAGTCTGCAAAATAAGCCTATGTTTATCTATATATAAAATGTGTGAAATGGATACAGACATATTTGTATGCAAAAATTAGAAACAAAAAACATTTTATATTTGCTGTATTTCCATACTCTTGCTATCAGAGCCTAAAAAAGTCAAATAGAAAGCCAAGGTAGATATATGATGTATAAATATTCTTGCCTCTAAGACTTCTATTGGAAATTTCAGTTGAAAACCAGGGAATGATAAAAACAAACACTTAACGATTTTTACGAACTGTTTTTTTTTTTTTTTTTTTTCTCTTAGGATTACCTAGAAAATCTAGAGTTGGCTTTTCCAAAAGTTTAACCACTATTCATAGCTTTAACTAATGAATATGCAAGGAAAAAAGAAAGCAAAAAAGAAGAGATAGTGATGAAGGGAGAAAGAAAGAGCAATAAAAGGAAAGAAATAGAAAGTTAAGCAAACCAGGAGTTTTAAATACTACATAGAAGATACTAATTTTAATAGGGCATATAGGCACTGTAAAATAAAATTTTAAAGATCAAAAAGTTTACAATTAGTATTTAAGTCTTCATATTTTAAAAATCAAATGATACTTTATTGCAACTTTTATATATTTTGAAGTCATTACAAAGCTCAATGTGTTGAAAAAAAAGGTATAAAATATTACATATAATAAAAAAAAATAACTTCTATGAAAGGGAAAGTAAAACTTTTAAAAGTCAAAATAATAACAATAAACTCACAAGAAATTATGGAATTGTGGCTTTATATATATGGTTTTATAATACCCCTGTGGGAAAGTGAAATAAAAATGTTGCTTGAAAAGAAAAGCTTGAGAAGATTTCTGACCAGTAAGCAGAAAATGAAAAAGGTGATCTGCAATAGATATTGCATATGTGATGCTATTCATACATGGATAGATAAAATTTTTCAATTTAGTCAATTTTCATGGGTTGAAGTAGAAAGGAAAGATTTGTACATGCATTTGAACTTGCTTTAAGACTGGTTGAGAACAGTTTCCAACAAGACTTTTAATGCCATGTAGTCTTGCCAAACAGAATGGGGAAAAAACTTCTGAAGATGACTAAGCATTCACAAGAAGCAAAGGTCTTCTATTTTCTATGGCCCTGACTCATTTCTCTTCAGGCAGGCTAAACCTAAAGAAATCACCCTATTGTCTTCTGCCTTATATTTCCATATCCATGAAGGCCAAGCCAAGCCAACAGTACACTATGAAGGAAACCATGCAGCAGACACACAGCATAGCCTTAGACCTCTTTATGAAGAGATCATCATGAAAATACCTGTGGTTCAAGTTCCCCAGTTTTCCAAAAAATAGAAAAAAAAAAAACAAAAACATGTGGAGTTCACACAAGATTTATGATGGAATCAATGTTCACAGGGATATGGATGTACAAAACTGTATTTATTTCCATCAGATTGACCTTAAATCAAAACCAAGCTGATTCTCATTGACCTCTAGTAGGTCCTAGAGCAAGTCCCATTTGATCATTGTTTGAATTCTGATTGAGTCAGATTGAATATAAATAGCAGTCATTTCTGCTTAGGCCAGAAACCCTGAGGGTCTTTCCCACCCAGATTCATGTATTTCTTTATTTAGATTTTTTTTTTTTTTTTTTTTTTTTTTTGGACTACCCAGTCTTAATCATTGAATGGTTGCTGCCTCAGTCAAACTGAAACTTTTTACTGGATCATCTCCAATCATCTCGTTCTACATTTACCACTGGACCCAGGTAGTTCTGGAGGGGAAAGTGAGGCAGATGACTTTGCACTGCTCTCCCTCCCTTAAATCCAATTCACTTGCTTGTCATAGTATCACCTCCCTGATGTCTTGGACCTCTTCAAGAAGGAAAGACAAACAGTTCCATAAAAAGAAATTTTGAGACAGAAGGTATAAAACCATGGTCATTAATAACTGATATGAAAGCAAGTCTAATACAAATTCTATTCATCAAAACATTTCCTGAAACCTTACTGAATTTAAGACATTCTTCTAAGCACTGGGGACAAAATCATGTAGAAGACATATTCTAGGATTTAAAGTATTTTGTAAAGTTGCAGGGGCAGAGACAAGATGGCAGAGAGGACACACACTTCTTTCTGATCTCCCCTACTACCCTCAAACTATTTATGAAATTCAGCCTTTGAATAGTGCTGGACTATCAGAGCCAAGAATATTGGGAGTATAATATGTTACCAACAGAAGATAATCTCTAAGATTGCAAGAAAAAAATCTGTTTTGATCATGTGTAAGCAAGGGAGGAGGCCAGGCACAGGCACAGGTAAACAGGCAGGCAGAGCACAGAAGCCAACATATGCTGAGCAGAAAGTATTGGAGTGGGGGGTGATCTTCATAGGGTGGGAAACCTGTGGGGAGGACTCTGCAGCAGTGTTGGCAACTCTGCTCTGGTTACAAAGTAGATCAGCAGAGAAATAATAAAACTTCCAACATAAACACAAAGGGTAAAGTGTACCCCAAAGTTGTGGAGTCTCACAGAGCTTGACCATGTCCACCCAACACCAAGAGTGACTCAGTGGGATCCCAGGGCAGCATCTGCTCCCAGAGCAGTCTCTGATCCCAGTGCAGCCACTCCTCTGCCGCTTTGCTGCCATTTCCTGTTGTCTGTTGAGAAAGCTTGGAAAGCCCTCCTTGCCCCAAAAGCAGAGCCCAGCATTTTTTTACATTGAGTAAAAAGGCAAAGTAGGCTCTAACTATATATATAGCTTCTATGGTAAAAGAGAGCAGATTTCAAACCCTGAGTAGACTAAAAGCAGATTGTCTCCAAATGAAATCCTAAAGGGGGATATGACCAGTCCCCACCAAACAAGGCTCTCATAGAAGAAATTAAAAAGGATCTTAAAAGAGATCTAGAAGAAGAATGGGGAAAGAAAAGGAAAAGCCTTCAAGAGGGTATGGATAAGGCATATAACTCATTAAGAGATAGAGTGGAAAAAGAAAACAACTCCTTGTAAAACAGAATTTGTGAATTGGAAAAAGAAAATAACTCTTATAAAAATTGGTAAGATGAAGAAAAAAAAATTCCATAGAATGAAACAACTCATTTAAAAACTCAATAGGACAAATACAAAAAGAAATAAAGTAAATAAAGAAAATAATTCATTAAAAATCAGAACTGAACAAAAGGAAATGAATGACTTGAGCAAACATCAAGAATCAGTAAAGCAAAACCAAAAAAAAAAAAAAAAAAAGAAAAAGAAAAAATATTAAATCTTTATTTTGGAAAAGAAGAGACCCAGAAAATAGATCTAGAAGAGATAATCTAAGGATTATTGGACTCCCTGAAAATCATGATGAAAAAAAGAATCTAGACACTATTTTACAGGAAATCATCAAAGAGAACTGCCCAAATGTCAGAAAATCACAACGTAAAATAATTATTGAAAGAATTCATCAAATACCTACAGAAAGAGATCCCAAAATTAAAATTCCAAGGAATGTTGTGGCTAAATTCCAGAACTATTGGGCCAAGTTAAAAATACTATAAGCAGCCAGGAAAAAAATAAATTCAAATACTAAGAAGCCACAATAAGGATTACTTAGGACCTAACAGTGTCCACATTAAAGGATCAAAGGGCCTGGAATCTGGTATTCCTAAAGGCAAAGGAACGTGGAACGGAGTCAAGAATAAATTATCCAGGTAAAGTGAGCATTTTCTTCCAGAGAAGAAGATGGACATTCAATGAAACAGGAGAATTCTATATATTTCTGATGAAAAAACCAGAACTAAACAAAAAAATTGACCTACAAATATAGTACTCAAGAGAAGCAAAAAAAAAAAAAATAATAATAAAATAAAATAAAAGTAAAAAGAACTGTTGAGAACTGTGTTTTTGTTACGGGTATACATAAAGAGTAAATGTATTATTTGATTTTACTATTATAATATAAAAAAGGAACTAGAACTAGAAAGGAGATTGTACCAGAAAAAGGAAAAAGTGGAAGTAAAAAGTGAGAACTTACATCTCATGAAGAGGCAAAGGAAACCTATTATATCTGAGGGAAAGAAGAGAAGGGGATGAACATTGTGTGAATCTTACTCTCATCAGATTTGGCCCAAAGAGAAAATATTAGACATATTTGGTTTACAGAGAAACTTCTCCCACATCATTGAAAAGTGAAAAGCAAAAAGGGAAGGAGTAGGTAAAAGAGCAGGAAATACAGAAGTAGTAGGGGAAAGGTTTAAGAAAGGGGAAGGGACTCTAAGAGAGAGGGATTCTAAAGAGGGAGGGCTGCGTAAGGCAAATGGTGCCCATAAGTTTCATACTGGGGAGGGGAGTAAAGGAGGAAGCATAATCTGGGGATAATAAGATGACAGGAAATACAGAATTAGTAGTTTTAACCGTAAATGTGAATGGGGTAAACTTTTTTCCATAAAGCAGAGGCGCATAGCAGACTGGATCAAAAGCCAGAATCCTACCATATGTTGTTTACAGGAAACATATTTAAAGCATGGTGATATATACAGAGTAAAGGTAAAAGGCTAAAGCAGAATCTATTATGCTTCAGGTGAAGTCAAAAAAGCAGGGGTAGCCATTCTTATCTCAGATCAAGCAAAAGCAAAAATTGATCTAATTAAAAGAGATAAGGAGGGAAACTAAAACTTGCTAAAAGGTTGCATAGATAATGAAACAATATCAGTACTAAACATATATGCACCAAGTGGCATAGCATCTAAATTCTTAAAGGAGAAGTTAAGAGTTGCAAGAAAAAATAGACAGCAAAACTATAATAGTGGGAGATCTCAACTTTGCACTTTCAGAACTAGATAAATAAAAGCAGAAAATAAATAAGAAAGAAGTTAAAGAGATAAATAGAACACTAGGAAAGTTAAGTATTAATTTTTCTTGAGCAGCAAGATAACTGTATAAATATATGTACACATATTGTATTTAACATATAAATTTAACATGTATTGGACTACCTGCCATCTAAGGGAGGGGGTGGGGGGGTAAAGGGGAAAAGTTGGAACAGAAGGTTTTGTGAGGATCAGTGTTGAAAAACTACCCATGCATATGTTTTGTAAATAAAAAGCTATAATAAAAAAAATTCTGAAGGAAATAAGACACATTTAAGAGTGATACTGGACCTCTAATCTCATTGATTTGAGGAAATCTTGGATGAAGAAATTCTCTAAGCAAGAATTCACATCCTCTCATAATTATAGTCTCAGAAAGTTGCCTGGAAAAGTTGTGGCAAACTCAGTGAAACAGGTAATTGGAGACTACATATTGACTTTAAAAAATCTCAAGTGAACATTTCATAGGGTACATCATAATTTTTAAAATGTTATGTCAAATATCTCCCGATTTCATTGTAACATGGTTAGGGCTGCACCTGAAAATTTTGCAGTTGCCTATGGGGCCCAAAGCATGAAGAACTTATATGTCTTTCTTAGAATCACCCACAGAATATTATCAAAAGTAGGACTTAAATTCACACCTTCCTGGCTACAATACAAATTCTCTATTTAAAAAAAATACATATTTAGTACTATGATTCCCCAATTACATGTGAAAACATTCATTTTTTTTAGAAATTTGAGTTTCATATTCTTTCTTTCCCTCTCCTTTCACCTCATTGTAAAGGCAAGTAAATTGACTTAATACATGCACAGTCATACAAAACATATTTCCATATAAGTCATGTGATTAAAGCCAACATATCCCTGAACAACCAAAAAAAGATAAAGTTGGAGAAAAAAAAAAACATTCTTCAATCTTCATTCAGACTCTGTCAGTTCCTTCTTTGGGGGGTATGTGGCATTTTTTATCATAAGGCCTTTAGAACTATTTTAGATCATTATATTTCTGAGAGTATCTAAGTTATTCACATTTATACATCATATTAACATTGTTGTTTCTCTTTATAATGTTCTTCTTGCTCTGCTCATTTCACTTTTCATCAGTTCATATAAGTCTTTCCACATTTTTTCTGAGAGCATCCTGCTTATCATTTCTTGTACTACAAAAGAATTTCATCACAATCATATACCACAATTTGTTTAGCCATTTCCCAATTAATGAATATTCCCAAGTTCCAATTCTTTGCCACCATAAAAAGAGCTGCTAGAAATATTTTTGTACATAGGTCCTTTTCCTTCTTTTATTTAATTGAGATACAAATCTAGTAATGGTACAAAACCAATTATTTAAAAACCTCTACCATCTCTCTTTATTTCTTTATCCATCTCTCTCTTTGTCTTTATGTTTGTCTCTGTCTGTCTCTGTGTCCATTTCTCTTTTTATTTTTGTCTCTCTCTGTTTTTGTCTATCTCTCTCATTTGTTTCCCTCTCTCTCCCAATAGTATGTTAGCATTTTAAGATACCTGAGGAGTTGAGGTTCTGATGACCTTCCTCTCGCTCTCCTACTCACTCCAAACCCATGGAACCTTTTCCTGACCCCAGATATAGGTGCCAGTAATCCTGCCAGATAGTTATCATGGATACTCTGTAAGATCTGCACACACTACCCTTGAACCATCCAGAAACACTTAGCTATCTCTTTGGATTTCTACATTGTTCATAGTCTATCAACTAATTTAAGACTTGTGTGAGTCATGGGAATGTTACTTTTCAATTAATATATATTTACTTATTAATTATTTATACTACTCTCCTTGCTAATATCACAGATCATAAATTTATTTTGCAAATTCAGTAAAACATATTTTTAGAAATTCCTGGTTCATATAACCAACAAGAGAAATAATTAGAAATTTTCTTTCAAGCAGTTGATCTTCTCAGTCTCTCAAAACTCTTCAAAATGAGTATTGACAGCAAAAAAAAAATCATTTCAGTTGTTACAATGTAATTGATGAGATTCTAATTGTTACTCCCAGCCTGACCCCCTCCTGTAAACAGCAACAAGCAGGTCACACAATGGTTACTGCACCAAGTGATTTAAAAATAAGACAGAATTCAGCCAATAAGAAACATCAAAAGGAGGCAGAGTAGGATGTTGGACACAGAAGAGACTCTTCAATGTGGAGCTTGCACACTTTCTTTGCTTTGCTATCCTTAAATGGACTTATTGTATTTGTAGTATCACTACAATATGTTAAGACTTACCACTCCCACCCTAGAATGGGCTTTTTTGTATGCATTCTGGGTACCTGCATATGCGGTTCTACCAAAACATTAGGACATCCCTATGGTTAGCAAATCCCTCCTGGAACCTCACATTTTACATATCTTATGATGTGATCTGCATCATTTACTCTTTAACACTTGTCTTGCTTTACTAGGCTGTTGATTCCTTCAGGGAGCTTGGCCTATCCACTGAGTATATACATCTCAATAAATACTTTTGCTTTGTTTGGAGATGGCTGTAGTCCTTAATTCCTCAGATGATACTGAATCCCTACTTAAACCCCAATATAGCAATTTAATGAACAGTGCATAAAGCACCAGCCCTGAAGTCAGGAAGACCTGAGTTCAACTCTGACCTCAGACACTGCACACTGCCTAGCTGTGTGGTTTTAGGAAAGTCACTCAACCCCAATTGCCTCAGAAAATAAAAGAAATTATGATTTTTATCTAAGCAAAGCATATTGATTTCAATGACATGACATGTAGAGTCATAATCTCTAGATTATGTCTCTCAGAAGAACTTTAAATCAAGAAACCTGAACAGCATAGTGCAAGGAATGATATAAGAAAACTACTCAGAAAACTCCTCAACCCAGAATAAAGTTTTAATCAAAAGAAGCCACAGATTACCTCCAGAAAAATATCAACAGGGAAAATATTGGTAACAGGAAGGAATATGGCCCCCAGTGATAATAGTAGAGAATTTATGCTGCAAATTCTAAGACATATTGTGTAATGCCAATGAAAAATAATGAATTATTCAGTGACCAAGAGAAATACGTTTAAATAAAAAGGCAAGAAATTTAAATCATTTAAGTCTGTTCTGTACCCACCATTTACAGTAATAGGAAATGAAGTAAGATAGTTGTGTTCTGTAGAACAAAGCAACTCAATGTAAAATGACATATCTCGCAAACCTTAGCCTAATCATCAATGGAAAAAAGTAAAAAAAAAAATGTTGTTTAAAAAAAACATTTGCAGTATTTATGCAAAGAAAATTAGATCTATGCAAATTATGTGCTTTGGATATACCTAGGGTGTTATTGTATTTTTTTTTCTTTTGGATGTACAATGAATAAAAAAAAAAAAATAAACTACTTCACAAATTTATGATGGGGGGACAGGAAACCTGGTTAGAGAGCAATTTATCTAAAAAAGACCTTGAATTTTTAGTAGACTATATTTTCAATATGAATCAGCAATCTTATGTAACAAAAACAACAAAACAAACAAAAAACCCTCTAATATAATTTTAGCATTCATTAAGTGTGACACAATTTCCTAGATTAAGGAACTGATAGTCTCCTCTGTACTCTTTCCTGTTCAAGCTAAATTACTTACATAATTTAAGAAAGACATTATTAAACTAGAGCATAGCTGAAGGAGGGAAACCAGAATGATGAAAGGTGTAGAATCAATGTCATGTGAAGGAACTTTGGAGTTTTAGTCTGGAGAAGAAAAATTTCTATAGGTAGCATGATGTAGTATGATTCTGGTATTTGAGGTATCACAAGATGGAAGACATTTTTGATTCTATTTGTTCTCAGCTACTAATGGTAGAATTAGGAGAAATGTGTAGAGATTAAAAGGAGGCAAATTAAGATTTGCTATATGTGTAGATGTGCGTTTTGGGAGGTAGGAAATACAGATGGAGGTTGAAGGATCATGGGGAAAGGATTGTGTCTTATGACTAGAGGAGTTCAGAAGTGTAACAGGCTGCCTTGTTAGAGATCTTCAATCAAATGCTAAATAGCATATTGAATGTTACAATGCTAATTCAGTGCTGTTCAAAATATATATATATATATATATATATCAGAAATGCATCATTTCTTGTAGTGACTTAGTAACAACTTTATTAAGAATGGTGGCATTTTAATATAGCATACCTGAAAGCATAAGTGTACCAATTTCATATGCTGAGACTACTAAATTTGCAGTGTTGGGGAAAGGGGCTGGTTTTGATTTTATGATCCAATAAGTTTTTAGAATTTGACATACTCATCAATCAGGAAACATATATGATTAATTAATCAACTAATCATCAATTAATATAGGTATTTCCAACCATAACCTCTGTCCATTTCTACTTTGCCAACTCCCTCTTGGGACATTTTAACTCTACACATAGGCATTTATGTCAAGTGACAAATGAATAATATCAACAACAAGTACTAAAGGAATGTGGAAGAGAGACCAATCTCTGAAGCTGTTTGTTGTCTCAAAAAAAGAGACAATCCAAGCTGTTGATCTTGAAAGAAGATCTGGATTTAAATATAATATAAGGGAAGGAGAAGTCTTTCCAGGCAAAGAAAACAATGAGAACAAGCATCATGAGGAAGAAATCAATGCAATATTGGGAGTAAAAGGAGAATATGAAATTGAAAACCAGAGTTTACTTAATACATTCAGTGTTCTTATTTTGAAGGGTTGCCAATTAAGGCCCAAAGGAAAGTAGCTAATTACTCAGCCAGCAGATAACAAATACTTTCATTTTTCAAAGTTTGCAATGTATCTTATATACATTATGTTTTCATATGAGCCTCATAATAGCCACAAACTTCAAAATGACAGCATGAAAAGAGAACTAGTTTCAGAGGCAAGAGGACCTGAGTTTGAGTCCTGGCTCTGTCAGAGAAAGAGTAATACTATTAAGTGACCTTGGAAACAGTACTTAAACTAAATGTTCCAGGCAATTATCTTAGATATCAAAGTGCAAAACAGTTGTTAAGAATTGATAGAGAGAATTTCCTCACTCAACCAATAAAATCACAAATCTGTTTGTTTGTTTGTTTTTGTTTTGTTTTTTTTTTGTTTTGTTTTGTTTTGTTTTGTTTTTCTTAAGAAATTGGTAGGTGAATAGTATAGGTATTATATTAATTTTACTAATGGAGAAAAAAACTCAAAAATTAAATTTCAGATGCAGGATTTGCATCACCATCTTCCGATTTCTACTATCCTCTCCACTACATCACAGTACCATTCTATTAACTCCTTAGTGCCAGAGCTGGGACAGGAAGCCATTTTTCCAATTCTGAATTCAGAGAGATCTCCTCAGTTTGTCCAGAGTAAAGGGTTGGTGTAGAGGAGTGTGGAGGATTAAGATTATCACAATGGTTGGGACCCAGACTATGGCCAAATAGTATCTCACAAGTAATGGGTTCTCATTGAAGATTAATAAGCATGATGGTAATGTGAAAAAAATAATGTTCTAAGGACCTTAATCTGGCAGCAGTATATAGGAAAAATTAGAAAGAGATGTTTTTATG
Source organism: Sminthopsis crassicaudata (assembly GCF_048593235.1). Classification (NCBI taxonomy): domain Eukaryota; kingdom Metazoa; phylum Chordata; class Mammalia; order Dasyuromorphia; family Dasyuridae; genus Sminthopsis; species Sminthopsis crassicaudata. Next base: position 266,183,509 of record NC_133617.1, on the reverse strand, counting down.
GTAATTCAGGTGTTAGAGTAAGGGTTGACTGAATCCATCATTGAGTTGTCCCCAAATCAACTGAAGTAACTAAAATAACTAACAAGATGCCATTTTTTCATACCTATATCAAGTATGCACCTGTCTTTTCAATTAGTCAATCAAAGGACATTGAACTAAATCCTGATAATCTAGTTAATCAGGGTGGGAAGCAATAAAATGCTTTTAGAAACTGAATGAAATGAAGAATATGCTTCACAGAAGTTTTATTAGATTTACCTAATGAGACTCAATTAGGCCTTTCCAGCTCATAAAACATAGCAAGACATAGCAAGATTCTAGGCTAGGCCAGGTGAAATGAGTTCTAGTCAGGCCCCTGGGAGGGACTTCTGTCATGTGTCGCTCCTTGGCCAGAGGTAGAGTAGTGAATTTAAAAAAGTTGGAGAATTTGGATTTTTTTTTTTTTATTTCTATCTGAGTGGTCAGTGTCAGGTTACAGTAGTGTTAGCATTCTCTGGGGAAATTAATTTAAGGGCTCTATCCTGAACAAGCTTTATTATGCCTCAAGGGAACTTATTGGGGTCTATAGAAATCAATCAGTCAATAATCAATCACTATTTATTAAATACCGACTATGTGCCTACACTCTGCTTTGAAGATATATAGAAAAAAATTAAGATAATTTTTGCCCTCATAAAGCTTATAATTTAAAGGGAAAAGGCAATATACAGGAGGAAGCTGAAAAGGGTAGTCTGGAAGGAAGGGAAGGTATCTATTTCAGTCTAATGCAATGTAGCTAGGTGAAAAATGAATAAATGTTTGACTTGGCTGTTCTCTTTAAACCAAGGTTTGGGAAGGATAGCATCGGTTACATAGACATAAGCAATTATCCCTAAAGTTTAGTAAACTGTATTTAGATAAAAAGAGGCAGAATATTAAAAAAAGATGATCAGGAAGCCTAGTAGAAGGATATTATTGACAGAAATGAAGTTATAGAAACAGAACTGGTTTTTACAGAAACATAATAAGTTCTATTTCAATGAAAGGAATTGAAACTTTTTTGTTGAACATTAGAAAGTCTAGTTAAAAACTCAAGAAGTTGCAGCAAAAAGGTATTAGAGTTTAAATGCCATTTTCCCTGAAAGAAAAAAAAAAAGCAAAAACTATAGTTATTTTTCTGAATTTGACAAAATACTCCAATTTAAGTGTATCCATATCTATGTTGCCTTCTAAGATTGCAATCCTCTGGCAATTATTTAGGGCCTTGTACATGCTCACAGTCATCTTGCCTATCTTTTAAAATAAATGGACCAGAAACAATCTCCATTTTTAAGTGCAGAGCTGTGTCAGTGATTCAGATAAATCCTTTAAAAATGTAAATCCCTACAGAGGAAACTGACTTAAGGTCAAGTCTTTGAATTCAAGTAAAATACCAATAGCCTTCCTATCATCCAGTGCATATTGCTATTTAACAAAGCTTTTCTTATAAATGTAGAGGTGTGTTGTATGGATGTTTTTACTTAGCTGATTGGCAAAAAAAAAAAAAAAAAAAAAAAAATCTAAGAAAGGGGTTACGCTCACATATAGTTCCAAGAAAATATACCAATAAAAACTTAAAAGGAAAATAAATCAGTATGATATATCACTGCAAATAACAACAAAAAATCTCTAAAGACAGAGAAAGAAATCTACATCATAATTACCAATCACCAAAAGAAGAGATAAGTTTAAGAAGGTGGAAAAGTAACAAAAAATCTGGGTTTATTTTTAGTGTATCTTTCCCACAGATAGAAATGAGGACATTTTTCTTTTCATAACAAAGGCCATTTTATAAGAAATTGGATTGTGGCCTTGGTAAAGTTATAGACTCACTTGAGAAAATTTGAGCATTGTAAGTCACCGAGAAAGTATGCTATTCAGCCAAGATTTCTAAAATGAAATGTAAAAAAGCAGAGATACAGATATTAAAGTTTCTTTAAGGAATTCTCTAAGGAAAAACATTTGTTACCATAATAGATAGCGTAATGCTTATATAAGCTGAGTCTAAAACATTTGTGAAAAATGACATTGTATAAATTAAGCACAGTAGTCTAAATGGGTATATTTTTATATCAATATCTTTGGGAAAGTATTCATATGTATTTAAAAATTATTATGATATACACACATTAATTCTCCTGAATCATTACATACTTAACATATATGAAAATAAAGCTATTCATAATTTTAAAAACCCATAAATATTGCTTTCTTTTAAAAATTCTGCAGAAAATCTTTATATGTTCAATAATATCTTTTCTTTTGTACAAATTAATGGCATTCTTATAACTTTAATGAATTGACAACATGGGGAAAATTTATATGAACATCTTTTTTGGGTAGACAGAAGCAAAAGTTGTCAGAACTCAAAGATTCTCCAGATTTCATTGATGTGGCTACTATTCTCACCACTACAAATCATAAGACCTCCATTTCTTAGTATACAGTTTAATGAGCTACAGTGGCAGAAAAAACCTGTTATCATCTGGTATTTAAAACTACTCAGATTGCAGACATGCACTCATCAGGCTGATATTCAAAACTTGTAGAGACTGGTAATGGTTACCAGAACTTGCACTCTCCTGTTAAAGCCTTTAAAAACTCAGTATCACCTCCACAATACAAGGAGGGATAAAATTAATACTTTTCTGTTATCCAAGAGGGGAAAAAAGACTGAAAGAACCTAACTTCTGGAAATCGTTTCATCTAGAATGAATCACATGCATGATATAGCAAAAACTACAAGAGATCATAATAAAATATATATGGAGAGATAGAGATATTCTCTGATAGAGAAGAAATGAAATCAGACCACTTTCACATATAGTGGAATTTGCCTTTGCACCATCTCTCTCCTTATGAGACAGGGTAATAGAAAACAATGAGGGAAGACATAGATTATATGAGTTAAGGATGAGAGGGAAAAAAAAGCTCTAGAATGGCCTCAAAATTTTTTTTAGTGAAATAAATATGAGACAAGATTTTTAACTGAAAGACAGAACAGGAGTTATGAACATCTGAGGGATGAAAAAATGTAGAAAAGCTAGTATGGTATGTAGAATATGAAATGGACTGCCTTATAGCAGTGAGGGTATCATTAAGATTATGTAACACAAATATATACTGATATCAATAAGCAAAATTTAGTGTTTTCTTCTCTTTGGTTTGAGTCGAGTACATGAATAGGAACAAAAATAATGGATGGTGGACATGATACAAAGCTAAGGCTTGATGAGAAAAGATTTGGAATAGTATAAGGAAGCAAGAAACTCAAGAGCACAGGGTAGTCTAGAAGTGAACTGGTGATACCCAAGGGGTCAAAAAAGTGGAAGATATGTAATGTGTAGCAAGATGGGTTTGAGAAACAACTGAAGGGGGGAGAAGGATTGGAATCAAGTTGAGAAAAAAGAATTGAGTTAGAAAATGGCAGAAAGATAAAAATGATTTCTAAAAATTAATCAAAGAAACTTCCGAGTCCATGAACATAAAAGTAGACCATGTAGCTGTTTCCAATATCAAAAATATGTTCATCCCTGTACATATATGATGTGGAGAGATAAAATATTCTTTAAAAGTGAGAAAAATTGGGAAACTGGAAAGTTAGAGTGTTTTAGAGACTAATACATATGTTGAAATCCCTTAACAAGGGAACAAGAGTTGGGGAGAATCCATTGCATCATTGAAACAATTGAAGGGAGTAGAAAAATATCCTAAAGGTATATAGATGACATTACCAGAATCTTGATTGAGGAATAATACATAGATTGAATGTACCTAACAGGTGAAGGGTTTACTGAGTAATGGGACTAGAGAGAAAGTTTGGACATGGAAATGATGCCCAGAAAAGTTGTGTCATCAAGAGAAAGCTGGTTTTTACCTAATATGAGATGAAAGGAGTGAGGAAATAAAAAGTTTAAGATAATAGATAGGTAGCAAACACCAATATTTCAGAAAATACAATGGAAAAAGATGAGTAGATCTAGAATGGAACTTTGTAGGTTTGGTTTGAAGTAAATGAGAATTAGGAAGTTGGTAGTGAGGACTAGGCAATGAGGGCTGTCAGAATGTCAGATGTCAGGATGTCACAATTACTTAGATGAGGATTATAAAACAAAGTAGTAATATAGTAACTATTAATGAATGATTTCAGGCAAATTATTGTCCCCAGTTATTGATAAAAAACTGGAGCAGGTTGAAGAGCAAGCTTATATTAGAGACTGAAAACCATGGCTGTGGGCCTTCTCATTTTATGGAGATAAATAAAACTTTATTGAACTATCATGTTGTATCTTGCCATCAGGATCCTAAATTTCCATACTTCAAGCAGCATTGTCATTCCAATGTAAAATCATTGCATTCCCAATTCATTGGATGTTATTAGCTCTGACTCTCTCATTTTATAAATAAGGAAATTGAAGTTCATAGAGATTATTCAGTTTACCTCAAATTATACAATTATTGAGAAGTAGAGTCTAAATTTGTACCCAGGTGTATTGACTTCAAATCTATTAGTCTATCAAAATTTTCCTTTATTCTATCTTCTTTTCAGCATACAAACATGAATTCTCTTAGCACATATTCAGAAACCTTTTTACACACTGCATATATAAAGGATAATATATACATGGTAATATGGTAGAATTTTAAGATACTATTTTCAGCATAATTCCCATTGAGTATTAATAGATTTCCACTTGTTCTGGAAATCAAAACAGTTTGGTTTTATCCAGATCCAAAAATTTGCATGCAATTTGATTGTACCTGAGAAAAGAGACTGCATTCTGTAGAAGATTGGTGGAGAGAGGAAGGAATAAATTGACTATTGTCTTCAGATTATTCAAGAAAGGAACCCTGGTCTCCCATATATACAGCCCTCTGTTCTGAGAGAATTAATTGTGCTAGATGAAGTTGCATTATTTAATAAGTATTTATTGAACCCCTACAACATGCCCAATTTTCCATCTAAAATGTTCCAGCAAAGAATGAGTAACAATTTAATTAAATAGGTGTTAGATTCAATATGGCAAATCCTATTTCCCAAACAATGTTTTTCACCTGTACACATTTATTATCTGTTTTTGTAAGATTTTGAAACCTTTGGAAGAGTTCAAAAGGGATATCTATAAGTTAGATGTGAGTGATATAAATAATGTCTCTCATCTCTCTCAAGGGAACAAAATAGAGACTTGAATAGAGCTGGGAAAAGATCTTGACTGCTCAGTGGCAAGTTGGAGGAAGTCCTTAACCTAAATCTGCTCTCTTGTCAATTTCAATAGGAGAAACAGGAACATAATAAAAGGAAGAATTAGTTATCTTTAGTGTGCTCCATAATTAATTGCTTTTTTTTTAAAGGCCATACATTTTAAAAAGATTGGTATTTTGTTCTTTATACTGAAGATTTTGAGTTTCTGAGTAGAAATTTTTACAGACTACGATAGTTTTGGACTGACAGTATATTTGGTAGAGCTGTACAACATTTCCTTTATGCAAAATTTATAACGTGTGGATAGTAAAGCATGTGAATTAAATATGCCTTTTTTTGCAATGTCAAATATAAATGTATGCATATGTATGCATTTGTATATTTAAATTTCAGATAAATTTTATTGATACCTTTTGTTTTTATATAACCCATGTTTCCTTACTTTCTTTTTTCATAAAATAAAAAGGAGGAAGAAAAGAGTTTAACAAACAATACATCGAAGTCAAGCATTTTATAACATTCTGCTCCTGTAGCTCTCTATCACATCTTCAAAGGAGAGGTGGAAGTACCTTCTTGGGGGACCAATAATAATTTCAAAGCATTCTATTTCAATTGCTTTGTGGTTATTATTTCCATTTCTATTGTATTCTTCATGTATAATGTTTTACTATTTCTGATTATTTTGCATCTTCTTGTATATTTTCTCATGCTTCTCTGTAGTCTTCGTATGCATCATTTCTTATAGCACAGTAATATTCCATGATATTAATTCTCTACCACTTGTTTAACCATGCATTAGCTAATGAGCATCTACTTAGAAACTGTTCTTTAAAGGGACAAAAACTGTAATGGAAAATTATTTCTAAATCTGAAATTTTTTTGCTTGAGTTTATAGCTTTAGTCCTCCCAATTAAGAAAAATTTTGCATCTATTTGGAATAAAATCATTCTGCTGTTGTTTACTTTCTGTTTAACGTACATTGTTAGGTTCTTACTAAGTGCTAATGAGATAATGAGATATTAGGTTCTTACTAAGTGCTAAGTCGGTATTTGACAATTCTCTAGTTCCAGCCTTTACTGGGAGTTTAACCCCTTTGAACTCCTGGGGAGGAGCTTCATGATTAGGAGGAGCAAGTTCATTGGTTGAAATAATTTTTCCCCAGAAGCCTTTGCGTTATCCCATGATCATTCTCTGGGAGGATAAAAGAGGGCAGCACTCGAGAGTCTGAGAGTCTTGTCTGGGCCAGAGGAAGAAAAAGTCTCTCCTCTAGACCAGAGAGTGATCAGCAGTTTCTGGAGACAACAGCACGTTACAATACATAGAGTGATATCTAGAGCTATAAAAAAGAAGACAGATAGCCCTTATATCTTGCATTCTTATCAATAAACACTAATCATTCTGGAACTAAATATGTTCCATGTTTATAATAATATATTTTTCTCAGAGACTATATGAGACTTAATTTTCCTCTTCTAATTCCCATGGTGGTTGGAATTTTCCATTACTGACTGGACAGTCCTCAAGAGTAAGATTTGAAAGACTCTGATTTTTCTTGCTTGACTAAAAAATGCATGTTTGGCTTTGATGTTTGATATTTTCATAATCTCTTTTGACATAATTTTTAGTATTCTATAGAATAAAACTTTTGAAGTAAAGCAAGGTATTTTGATTCATGATTGTTTTTTAGAAGAAGAGTCTGATTACCTGATAATTCCAACTATCTATCATAGTCCTAAGTGTACTATTAAATGAAAATAGCACACAGGGAATGGTTTTGATGGAAGTCTTATAGCTATTGTTTCTGTTGATACATTTCAATTAAGATCACCTGATCATTTCTGTCTGATGAATGTCATATATAATTTCTTGGGTTCATCATTGTATCAAGTATCTATGACATGTATCATATCTTGATATTTATTTTAACTGTTCATTATCTGCATAAAACTCATTTTTTAAGAATGAATTATTTCATATATGAAAATTAATCAATAAGCACTTATAAACACTGCTCTGTTAGATACTGAAAACAGAAACACAAAAATGAAACATGTTTTATTCTCAAGTAATTTACATTATAAACTTAATAAATTGATAAAAATAATAAAATAATAAAATGAAAACATACACAATTCCTACCTATACTATGTATAGATAGTATTTTTTTTATTTTTATCATATAGGATTCTACCAAACCTTTTAAAAGGCCCTTGGAAATTTGCTTTCCAAAAATGTATCCAGACTTTGTCTAATTGGATTATGTCTAGTTTTCTTCTTGATTACAAACTGAGAAAAATGGTCACTTCCTTCCAAAGTTTCCATTTATACTCTACAAACAATATCTCCTTTCAAAGTGAGAATCAAATCCATAAAAAGAAACTCAATGATGTCTCCATTTTTTAGAGAATGAAATAATTATTAAAGGTAGTCAAGAGATTGTGTCTCTGCTTCGGGCAAAAAGTGAATTTTATGTGTCTGACGAATAATTAATATTTCACTATGGTAGCATGCTTCTGCTCCAAGCTTGTGAGCTATCTCCAAAAAGATCTCATATTTCTTTTTTTTCTGTCTAGGTGATCTCTAGTATATTCTAATAACATTGTCATTTCTGTTTAAGTCTCCATTGATCATATGGACTTCAACTAATATGCACTTCAGCATGCTACCCCATCCAGTTCCTGGTCTTATTCATATAATAATATCTTCTTAGTATATATTTTCTCTCTTTTCATCTACATCTTTAATCCTCTTTCTTGTAACTCTTATTTTCATTTAGATTAAGGTTTTATCATTCAAAAGCTATGATCCAATCATATATATAATGCTCCCAAGCCTCAGTGAATAATGAGAGATAAAAATGTGACCTTTTAAGTTTGGATTTCTGCTGCTGATACTTTAGAACGTGTGTGTGCGTGTGTGTGTGTGTGCGCACGCGTGTGTGTGTGTGTGCGTGTGTGTATAAATAGATAAATATAGTATATATTGCGATAATTATATATGTTTATATATAATTATGTTCTATATTTGTGTATAAACCTCTTACTCATGAGTTTTATTATAAGTATAGAAAATATTCCAAGTAATGAAGGCATCAAAAGTAAAGGTACAGATATGAATTGGAAAAATAGAACAGAAAATCATGTAGTTTGACTGAAAAAAAAAGTCTTTGGCTTTGATAAAGAGTGTTGTGAGATTGAAAAGTTCATAGAAGGGAATTAATTTGCTTTTTTATTTTTAAATTGATTTTATAATTATAATTTTGATAGTACATATGCATGGGTAATTTTTTACAACATTATCCCTTGTACTCACTTCTGTTCTGAATTTTCCCCTCCTTCCCTCCACCCATTCCCCTAGATGGCAAGCAGTCCCATACATGTTAAATGTGTTATAGTATATCATAGATACAATATGTGTGTGCAGAACAGAATTTCTTGTTGCACAGGAAGAATTGGATTCAGAAGGTAAAGATAAACTGGGACAAAAAACCAAAAATGCAAACAGTTTACACTCATTTCCCAGTGTTCCTTCTCTGGGTGTAGCTAATTCTGTTCATCATTGATCAATTGGAACTGAATTAGATCTTCTCTTTGTTGAAGATATCCACTTCCATCAAAATACATCCTCATATAGTATCATTGTTGAAGTGTATAATGATCTCCTGGTTCTGCTCATTTCACTCAGCATCAGTTCATGTAAGTCTCTCCAAACCTCTCTGTATTCATCCTGCTGGTCATTTCTTACAGAACAATAATATTCTATAATATTCATATACCATAATTTACCCAACCATTCTCCAATTGATGGGCATCTATTCATTTTCCAGTTTCTAGCCACTACAAAAAAGGCTGCCACAAACATTTTGACACATACAGGTCCTTTTCCCTTGTTTAGTATTTCTTTGTGATATATGCACTGCTGCATCAAAGGGTATGCAGAGTTTGATAACTTTTTGGGCATAATTCTAGATTATTCTCCAGAATGGTTGGATTCTTTCACAACTCCACCAACAATATATCAGTGTCCCATTTTTCTCACAACCCCTCCAACATTCATCATTATTTTTTCCTGTCATATTAGCCAATATGACAGGTGTGTAGTGGCATCTCAGAGTTGTCTTAATTTGCATTTCTCTGATCAATAGTGATTTGGAACACTCTTTCATATGAGTGGAAATAGTTTCAACTTCATCATTTGAAAATTGTTCATATCCTTTGTCCATTTATCAATTGGAGAATGGCTTGATTTCTTATAAATTAAAAGTCAGTTCTCTATATATTTTGGAAATGAGGCCTTTATCAGAACCTTAAACTATAAAAATATTTTCCCAATTTGTTATTTCCTTTTTAATCTTCTTTGCATTAGTTTTGTTTGTAGTTCAATTTGATATAATCAAAATTTTCTATTTTGTGATCAGTAATGATCTCTAGTTCTCCTTTGGTCACAAAATCTGAAGGGAATTAATTTGATCAAAGTTTTTGAATGAAGGCTTTGAAATAAACTATCCTGGCCAATAAGATATTTTCTTTTTTCTTTCTCTTTTTATTATTATACTTTTTATTTTTTGAAAACATATGCATGGAAAATTCTTTAACATTAGCCCTTGTAAAATTCTGTGTTCCAATTTTCCCTCCCTTCCCCCAAGTCCTCCCATAAATGGCAAGTAGTCCAATGCTAAACATGGTAGAAATATATGTTAAATCTAATGTATGCATATATATTTATACAATTATTGTGCTGCACAAGAAAAATCAAATCAAACCAGTTAAAAAGAAGCAAATTAAAATGAAAGCAAGTGACAACAAAAAGAGTGAAAATGCTATGTTGTGAAACAAATTCAATTCCCACAGTTCTCTTTCTGGATATTAATGGATCTCTTCATCACTGAACAATTTGGAATGGGTTTGAATTATTTTTTTGAAGACAGCCACACCCATCACAATTGACCATCATATAATCTTGTTATTGTTGTGTATAATGTTCTCCTGGTTCTGCTCATTTCACTTAGCATCAGTTCATGTAGATTTCTTCAGGCCTCTCTAAATCATCGTGCTAGTCATGTCTTACAGAACAATAATATTCCATAATATTCATATATCATAATTTATGCAGCCATTCTCCAATTGATGGTCATCCACTCAGTTTCAAATTTCTTGCCATTACAAAAGGGTTGTACCAACATTTTTGCACATGTGGGTCCCTTTTCCTCCCTTAAGATCTTTTTTTGGATATAATCCTAGCAAAAACACTGCTGGATCAAATGGTAAGCAGAGTTTGATAACTTTTTGAGCATAATTCCAAATTGGTCTCCAGAATGGATGGGTCTATTCACAGTTCCGTTAACAATATATGAGTGCCCCAGTTTTCCCACATCTCCTCCAGCATTCGTCATTATCTTTTCCTGTCATTTTAGCCAATGTGACAGGTATGAAGTGGCACCTCAGAGTTGTCTTAATTTGCATTTCTCTGATCAGTAGTGATTTGGAACCCTCTTTCATATGAGTGGATATAATTTCAATTTCATCATCTGAGAATTGTCTGTTCATATCCTTTGACCATTTATCAATTGGAGAATGGTTTGATTTCTTATAAATTAGGGTCAGTTCTCTATATATTTTGGAAATGAGACCTTTAATTTTAAAAATATTTCCCCAATTTGTTACTTCCCTTCTAATCTTGTTTGCATTAGTATTGTTGGTACAGAAACTTTTTAGTCTGATGTAATCAAAATCTTCTATTTTGTGATCAATAATGATCTCTAGTTCTCCTCTGGTCATAAATTCCTTCCTCCTCCACAAGTCTGAGAGGTAGACTATTCTCTGTTCCTCTAATCTATTTATGATCTCATTCTTTATGCCTAAATCATGGACCCATTTTGATCTTATCTTGGTATATGGTGTTAAGTGTAGATCCATATCTAATTTCTGCCATACTAATTTTCAGTTTTCCCAACAGTTTTTTTCCCAAATAATGAATTTTTATCCCTAATGTTGGTATCTTTGGGTTTTCAAAGACTAGATTGCTATAGATGTACTCTTTTTTGTCCTTTGTATCTAATCTGATCCACTGGTCTATTTTTTAGCCAATACCAAATGGTTTTGGTGACTGCTGCTATATAATATGGCTTTAGATCAGGTACACCTAGACCACCTTCATCTGACTTTTTTTTCATTAGTTCCCTTGCAATTATCGACCTTTTATTCTTCCATATGAATTTTGTTGTTATTTTTTCTAGGTCATTAAAATAGTTTCTTGGGAGTCTGATTGGTATAGCACTAAATAAATAGATTAGTTTGGGGAGCATTGTCATCTTTATTATATTTGCTCGGCCTATCCAAGACCACTGACTGTCTTTCCAATTATTTAAATCTGACTTTATTTTTGTGGCAATTGTTTTGTAATTTTTCTCATATAATTCCTGACTATTCTTTGGTATATGAATCCCCAAATATTTTATACTCTCAAAATTTGTTTGGAATGGAATTTCTCTTTGTATCTCTTGCTGTTGCATTTTGTTAGTGATATATAAAAATGCTGAGGATTTATGTGGATTTATTTTGTATCCTGCCACTTTGCTGAAATTTTGAATTATTTCTAATAGCTTTTTGGCAGAGTCTTTGGGGTTCTCTAAGTATACCATCATGTCATCTGCAAAAAGTGATAGTTTGATTTCCTCCTTTCTACTCTAATTCCTTGAATCTCTTTCTCGGCTCTTATTGCCGAGGCTAGCGTTTCTAGTACTATATTGAATAGTAATGGTGATAGTGGGCAACCTTGTTTCACTCCTGATCTTACTGGGAAAGGTTCCAGTTTATTTCTATTGCATATTATGCTTACTGATGGTTGTAAATATATGCTCCTAATTATTCTAAAGAATAATCCATTTATTCCTATACTCTCAAGCTTTTTTAGTAGGAATGGATATTGGATTTTATCAAATGCTTTTTCTGCATCTATTGAGATGATCATATGGTTTTTATTAATTTGATTATTAATATGGTCAATTATACTAATAGTTTTCCTAATATTTAACCAGCCCTGCATTCCTGGTATAACTCCTACTTGATCATAGTGTATTATCCTGGGGATGATTTTCTGAAGTCTTTTTGCTAATATCTTATTTAAGATTTTAGCATCAATATTCATTAAGGAAATTGGTCTATAATTTTCTTTCTTAGTTTTCAATCGACCTGGTTTAGGTATCAGTACCATGTCTGTGTCATAAAAGGAGTTTGGTAGGACTCCTTCATCCCCTATTTTTTCAAATAGTTTACATAACATTGGGGCTAATTGTTCTTTAAATGTTTGGTAGAATTCACATGTAAATCCATCTGGTCCTGGGGATTTTTCCTGGGGAGTTGATTAATAGCTTGTTCTATATCTTTTTCTGAAATGGGACTATTTAAGCAATTTATGTCCTCCTCTGTTAATCTAGGAAGCCTATATTTTTGGAGGAAGTCATCCATTTCACTTAAGTTATCAAATTTGTTGGCATAAAGTTGGGCAAATTAACTCATTATTTCTCTAATTTCCTCTTCATTGGTGGAAAGATCCCCCTTTTCATTTGTAACCTAATAATTTGATTTTCCTCTTTCCTTTTTCTTATCAAGTATACCAAAGGTTTATCTATTTTATTGGCTTTTTCATAAAACCAACTCTTGGTTTTATTTATTAATTCAATAGTTTTTTTTTTAATTTTCAATATTATTGATTTCTCCTTTTAATTTTTGTATTTCAAATTTGATTTTGGTTGGGAGTTTTTAATTTGGTCTTTTTTCTAGCTTTTTAAGTTGCAGGCCTGATTCATTAATCTTCTCTTTCTCTATTTTCTTCAAATAAGCCTCTAAAGATATAAAATTTCCCCTTATTACCACTTTAGTTGCATCCCACAGATTTTGGTATGATGTCTCATCATTGTCATTATGTTGGGTGACATTATTAATTGTTTCTATCATTTTTTATTTCGCCCAGTCATTCTTAAAGATGAGAGTACTTATTTTCCAATTACTTTTTGGTTTATTTACCCCCAACTTCTTAGTGAATAAAGCTTTTATTGCATTGTGGTCTGAGAAGAAGGCATTTATTATATCTGACTTCCTACATTTAATTTTGAGATCTTTATGTCCCAATATATGGTCAATTTTTGTATAGGATCCATGAACTGCTGAGAGGAAAGTATATTCCTTTCTATCACCATTCAGTTTTCTCCAAAGGTCTATCATACCTAGTTTTCCTAATGATCTATTTACTTTTTTAATTTCTTTCTTATTTGTTTTGTGGTTTGATTTGTCTAAATCTGAGAGTGGAAGTTTGAGCTCTCCCACTATTATAGTTTTACTGTCTATTTCTTCTTGCAGCTCTCTTAAGTTTTCCTTTAGATAGTTATATGCTATATTATTTGGTGCATATATGTATAGTATTGATATGGCTTCATTGTTTATGCTACCTTTTAGCAGGATATAGTTTCTTTCCTTATCTCTTTTAATTAGATCAACTTCTGCTCTTGCTTGATCTGAGATAAGGATGGCTACCCCTGCTTTTTTGGCTTTACCTGAAGCATAATAGATTCTCCTCCAACCTTTTACCTTTACTCTGTATGTATCTCCTGTAAACAACATATTGTAGTGTTCTGATTTTTGTTCCAGTCCTCTATCCATCTCCATTTGATGGGAGAGTTCATCCCATTCACATTTATAGTTAAAATTACTAATTCTGTATTTTCTGCCATCATATTATCCCCAGATTATGATTTTTCCCTTGACCCCCCTGAACCCCTTCCATAATATTTAATTTATAGACCCCACTTGTGACACGAAGCCCTCCCTTTTTTAGTATCCCTCCTTCCAAGTCCCTTCCCTTATTCCCCTTTTCCTTTTCCCTTTTCCTCTCCCCTCTTTTAATGAGGCGAGAGAGAATTCTCTGAAAAACAAATATGTCAATTATTTACTCTTGGAGCCTATTCTGATGAGAGGAAGATTCACACAATGTTTCTCCCCCTCTCTTAATTCCCTCAGATATGGTATATTTTCTATGCCTTTTCCTGGGATATAGTTTTCCTCTTTTTATCACTCCTTCCCCTTTTTCTGGTACTAACCCCTTCCGTTTACTTCTCCCCCCTTTTTTTATATCAGTAAAATCAAATTATCCGTGTGGACTTTCTATATATCCACAACAGAGATACCGTTCTCAAGAGTTCTGTTTACCTTTTTCTGTTTCACTTCAGTCTTGTGGATGTAGATCAAATTTTTTGTTTAAGTCTGTTTTTTTTTTTTTTTCTTAGAATCAAATGGAATTCCTCTGATTCATTGAATGACTGTCTTCTTCCATGGAAGGAAATGCTAAACTTAGCTGGGTAGTTTATTCTTGGTTGCAATCCTTGATCTTTTGCCTTTCAGAATATCAGGTCCCAGGCCCTTTGATCTTTTAATGTGTAGGCAGCCAGATCTTGAGTGACCCTTATTGTGGCCCCTTGATATTTGAATTGCTTTTTTCTAGCTGCTTGCAGGATTTTCTCCTTTGTGTGGTAATTCTGCAGCTTAGCCACAATATTCCATGGTGTTCTTTTTTTAGGGTCTTTTTCAGAAGGTTCGATGAATTCTTTCAACACTCATTTTCCCTTCTGTTTCTATTATTTCTGGACAGTTCTCATTGATGATTTCCTGTAAAATAGAATCTAGGCTCCTTTTTTTTGGTCATAGTTTTCAGGAAGACCAATGATCCTCAGATTATCTCTTCTAGATCTCTTTTCTAGGTGTATAGATTTTCCCAGTAAGTATTTGACTTTATTCTCCAGCTTTTCATTTTTTTTTCTTTGACTGATTCTTGGGTTCTCAATGAATCATTGATTTCTATTTGTTCCATACTGATTTTTAATTAATTATTTTCTTCATTCACATTTTTTAGTTCTTTTTGTATATGCCCAATTGAGTTTTTAAATGAATTAATTTGCTCTATTGAATTTTTTCCATTTCCCTAATTTTTTTTAGAGAATTATTTTCTTTTTCCAATTTAGAAATCCTACTTTCTTGAGATGTTTTTTTATCTTTTCCAATTCAGAAATCCTAATTTCCTGTGATTTTTTAACCTTTTCTAATTCACAAATTTTTTTCCCTGAATCTCCTGTGAATTCTTTATTTTTTCAAACTCAAATTTCAGAACGTTGTTATTCTCTATCATAGCTTCTCTTTCCTTTCCCATTTTTCTTCAAACTCTCTTAATTTTTTAATAGTCTCTTCTAGGAGAGAGTTATGTGATGGGCGGCAGGTATCGTTCCCCATTAGGCTGTTATCTACTGACTCTCTGCTATTAACTTCCTCAGGGTTGGATAACTGCTCTTTCTCTGTGTAGAAGGAATCAATAGTTCTCTTTAGCTTTTTACTCATATTTAAAAAATCTTTTGGGTTCTGTCCTTGGGGTAAGAAATTTATTTATTTATTTCTTTACCAGATTCCTCCCAGACTGGATGCATGCAGCGGCTCCTGTGCCTGAGCTAAGAGAGAGCTCTGGGAGAGAGTTCCCCTCCCCCTCCCTGGAAGTGCCTCAGAGATGATTAGTATGGCTGAGCTGTGAGGGTTGCCCAGTGAAGGACTCTACTCTGTGTCCTGGAGACTTCCCTGAAATTTAAGACTGTACAGTTTAGGCGACACAAAGTCCAGCCAATGCGTCCTGTGGGGCGTGGATATCAGCAGCTGATGTGAAAAGCCCCTGTGCTGAAACTGGAAGTGTCTGCCCAGAAACCACAGTCCCTATTTCAAAGGTTCCGCTTTTCTGGGAATTCCACAGCCTCCAGTCAAGCCAGGAACTATGTGAATTAGATGTTGCCTTGGGCTGTGTCCTCATTTTTCAAGTTCTTAACTACTCCAATGTGAAGCCCCGGACAGCAGAAGTCGGCTGTACAGCCTTGCCAAGATCTGTTAGGTCATTTCCATATGGGGTGGTTCTGGCTTTATATTTTAAAGTGGCTTGATTTCTCTTCTGGACTGCTGTTTTATAAGTAGAGAATAGCTAACAGCCTGTGCCAGATTCTTCTATCTCAGTGGCTTCTCTGATCCCAGAGTTCTCCCCAGCTCAATCGGCGCAGTGTGCTGGCACCTAACCCTATCTGTGGTGGCCTTTTTTCTTCCTCCCCTGGGAACCAACCTTTTCTGTTGGAACTCCAGATTCTCTTCATCTGGTAAGTTGTGCTTCCAGTCCTTGTGGTTTCTATCAGTCCAGCGTTATTTTTGAGGCTGATTTTACTAATTGGTATTGAGGGAAGAAGGGAGCTCACAAAATCACGTGTATCTTCTCTGCCATCTTGGCTCTGCCCCCTGTTTAATATTCTTTATCTGAGTCAAATCTGATGAGAGTAAGCTTCACACAGTGTTCATACCCCTCCCTCATTTATAATACATTTTCGTTGGTTCTTCATCAGATGCAATTTCCCTCATTTTACCTCCATTTTCCCTTTTTCCAGTACGATCTTATTCCCATCTATAGTTTCTTTTTTATATTATAACAGTAAACTTTAATTATATATGCATTCTCTATGTATATCCATAACAGAAATCAAACATTATTTTATTTTTTATTTTTCTGTGCTTCTCTTGAGTTTTATATTTGGAGGTCAACTTTCTTGTTTAGCTCTAGTCTTCTCTCCAGGAATAAATGGAATTCACCTCTTTCATTGAATGTCCATCTTCTTTGTGAAAGAAATGCTCAGGTTAGTGGGATAGTTGATTCTTGGCTGCATTCCAAGTTTCTTTGCCTTTCAGAATATCAGATTCTAGGTCCTTCTGTTCTTTAAGGTGGAAGTTGCTTGGTCCTGGGTAAGCCTTATAGTGGTTCCTTGGTATTTGGTTGTTTTTTTTTTGTTTGTTTGTTTGTTTTTGTTTTTTTTCTGGCTACTTGTAATATTTTGTCCTTGGTTCAATATTTCTGAAATTTAGCCATGATATTCCTTAGAGTTTTAATTTTGGGGTCTCTTTCAGGAGATGTTCGGTGAATTCTTTCAATGGGTTATTTTACCTTCTGATTCTAGGACATCAGGGAAGTTGTCTTTAATGATTTCCTCAAAAATAGTGTCTAGGCACTTTTTTTTTTTTTTTTTCATCAAGGGTTTCAGAAAATCCAATAATTCTTAGATTGTCTCTCCTAGATCTATTTTCCAGATCAGGTGCTTTCCCAAGTAGATATTTTACATTTTCCTCTATTTTTTCAGTTTTTTTTTTTAATTTTATTTGATTCTTGATGTCTAATTGAGTATTTCCATTTGTTCAGTTCTGATTTTTAGTGAATTATTTCCTTCATTTACTTTTTTAAAATTCTTTTTGTATTTGTCCAAGTGAATTTTTAAATGAGCTGTTTTGTTCTATGAATTTTTTTCCATTTCACAATTTCTGTTTTTTTCAGTTGTTTTCTTTTTTCATTTTGTCAAATCTATCTTTTTATGAGTTATATGCATTTTTTATTTCACTAAGTCTATTTTGTTATGAATTTTTTCAGATAGTTTCTGAACTGCCTTTTCCAAATCCTCTTGAAAAGTTTCATTTCTTTTTCTCATTTTTCTTCTATTTCTCCCTTAAGATCCTTTTAAATTTCTCCTAGAAGAACCTTATGTGATAGGGACCAATTTATATCACCGTTTGGCGCTTAATCTGAAGGCAATCTGCTTTTATTTCCTCAGAGTTTGAAATCTGTTCTTCTCTTTCACCATAAGAACTATCTATAGTCAGAGTTCTTTTTGCTTTTACTCATTTTTTTTAAGTTGAGATCTGCTTTTAAGGCAAGGGAGATTTCTCAGCTTCCTCTAGAAATAACAGTGGCAGTGCTGCGTCAGTCAATGCTTACTGTGCTGAGTAGGTTACTGACTTCCAGTGCTGGGTGGGCATGGCCAGGTCCCATGAGATTCTGGCTTTTCAGGGTTCCCTATTTACCTTTTGTGTTTGTGTTGGATGTTTTATAACTTCTCTGCTGGTCTACTGGCTTGCAGACAGGGCAGAGTAGCCAATACTGCTGTTATATTCCTCCCCATAGATTCTCCAGCACATACCACCCTGAGCTTGTGCAGCCTGTGCTCAGTATCTGTGTTTGGCTTGCTTGTGCTTGGCCCACCTCCCTCCTTATATAATTGAAACAGACCTTTTCTGGCAATCTTTGCAATTATCTCCTGCTTGTCATTTGTTACACTCCCAATATTCATGGATTCTGCCAGTACAGAACTAATTCAGAGGATGGATTTGATAATTAGTTTGAGGGGTGTGGGACAAAGTCAGAAAGAAACATGAGTCCTCTTCACCATCTTAGCTCCATCTCACAGAATATATTCTTGAATAAAACACTGACAAAGTTTACTCATTAATTTAGGTGAAATATTCCAAAAGGTTTGTGTTGAATAGTCTAGAATGAAAGAATGGCTAAAATGTTATTTGTATGGTCTAAGTTTGAGGTGGAAACAGCAAGGGAATGTCAAATCTAGAGGTAGGGGGATTATGAAACTTAATTATTTGCATCAGAAATAGAAATAAATGTTTCAAATAATTTAGAGACAGAAAGGATGAATGTATCATAAAAATGGGTAATAAGGAATTTAGAAAAAGTTATATGTAGAGAACAAATGAGAATTGACACATTATAGAATAGACAAATATAGAATATTCATAAATACATATATATAGTGTGTATGTATACATAAAGTTATATATACATACAAATGTATATAATGCATATAGTATATATTTATATATGTATACATGTGTGTGAATGTATATGTGTACATATATAAATATGTGTGTATATGCATGGGGCACCTGGGTAGCACAGTGAATAGAGTGATAAATCTGAAGTCTGGACTCAGGAATACTCATCTTCCTGAGTTTAAATCTGAACTCAGACACTGTGACTCTGAGAAAGTCATTTAATTCCATTTACCTCAGTTTTCTCTTCTATAAAATGAGCTACAGAAAGAAATGGGAAAGCATTCCAGTATCTCTGCCAAGAAAATCCCAATCTTGATCAAGAAAATGAAGACCTGGACATGATTAAAAATGATTAAACAACAACACATATGCATGTATGTATATAAGTTCTTAGAAAACGTTCTTAAGTTGTATTTGAATGCCAAAAGTGTCCATGACACAAAAATGTTCTAGAAAATGGCTCTTAACAACCTGAAAAATATTTCATTTTATATAGTAATTAGAAATATTCACGTCATAATATATTGGCATTTTACATATATGAAACTTCCCCCCAAAAAAAAGATAATCATGGTAAACATTTTATAGCAATTTTAGCTTGGCAAAAACTCAGTATATATCATATTTGATCCCCATATTAACCCAATGAAGAGTTCCTCTTTATCAACATGAACAATGAAGCTGAACTACATCAAGTGACTTGTCCAGAGTTTCACATCTAGCAAGTGTCTGAGGCAAAATTTAAGTTCAGGTCTTTGAAATTGTAAGAGTTATGCTCTATCCTTTAGGGCCATCCTGCCATCTAGATAAAATAGGGGGGGGATGCAGTTTCAAGGAATAATAGCTATATCTTAACTGTTAGCAAAAGAAAGAAGGCTTCTTCTCTTAAGACAGATGGTCTGAGAGGGAAAAATGTATGCTGAAGAGTTCAATTCTGATGGAGATAGTTATCTATAGTTCAATGCTATAACACAACGTTAACATTACTTTTAGAGTTTCAAAAAGGGATACCAATATCTTTAAAAAAAAAGTAAAAGAACTATATTTTTCTCAGGTAGAAAATATTCTCTCAGAAATGCTATAGAAACTTTTTTTTTGAAACCTGCAAAACTTGCAATATTCTGACTTAATTTGCATATGTTAACATATTGCTATTTATATAATACTTTTTATAGAGTGATAATAAAATGAATATTGTCACAGAGATTTTGAAAAAAGTGTTCTTTGCATGATAATAATAACAGCATTTGTGAGGGGCCTGCTATGTTCCAGGCAATGTGCTACTTATACATACTTTCTCATTTGATCTTCACAATAACCCTAGAGGTAGGTGCTATTATCAAATATATTCTTCAGTTGAAGAATATGAAGTAAAGCAAGATCGAGTGACTTTCCCAAGATCACACAATTAGTAAGTGTTTGAAGTAAAATTGAACATAGGTATTACTGACTATAGCTCCAATACTTGATCTACCAGACGATCTATGAACTGGAAAATTTGTAATTCCTCCAAGAAAAAAATATTTCTGGTTCATTCCAATTACTGTCTTTCATATAAACTTATCAAATAAGCAATTTCTGAGGATATACCACAGTGGATTAAATTTTATGAGGCAGGATAGAAGACAGGTAGTTAAGGCCATATAAGTCCTTATAGCTTACCATCTTACTGGTGAGAAAATATGTAAATATTTGAAGTATTCAGATAATGAGATCAGAAATAATTTATCCAATTCAATCTGTATTTATTAAATGAAATAAAGTATGATAGATACTTTGAAGCCCAAATCTGAAGAAATAGTTCTGTACTGGAAGGGATTGACATTTAAAGAAAAGAAATAAAATCAAGACACACATTTCTATATTTTGAATTGAAATCTAAAAGCTACATAGCTATACAACACTATGAATATTCTAAAGATATCTCAGGATGTTTATTTACCCAGAAAAAGGGATAACTCAGAGAGACATGATGTACCTGCCTTCAAATAAATGAGGATTATCATGTGGAAGAGGGATTCTGATTATTACCTTGGGACCTGAAAACCAGGAGCAATAGCTAGAAAAGACAAAAAGCATAGTCAGGCTTGATGTCAAGGGAAAGAAAAAGTTCTAATGAGTAAAGTTATTAGTGAAAAGTATGTAAAGAGGTGCAATGGAAGGTGGGTAGATTTGCCTTCCTGGTTCTACTTCTGAGGTTTTAGGCTTTGCCATGATACTTTAATTACTATCTCACTCTGAAATGCAGTATCTAGGGTCTCCTTAATGTGGAATATTCATTGACTCCTTTGGACCTTATCATGGGTCCCTAGAATATCTCTTCCATTGCCACCCCCTTTAATCATTGGTGAATTCCTTCAGCATCTCATGCCAGCCAACTTTCATTCCTTTCCAGGTTCTTTTTCTAACTTCTTGGTATTTTCCAGTCCTTGTTTTCCTTTGTGTGTTGTATTTGCACATTATTATGTAGTATTTCAGAGCTGTACAAATTAATAACCAAAATTTTAATATAAAACATCAAGAATATCAAGAGAAATAACAAACAAAGGCAAGAATGATATGGGAATAACAATTCCAGGCCTCAAATTATATCAGGTTTTGTCTTTAATTTTGCTTGTATTTATAGCTTCAGAGCTTAGCAATACCTGGCATTTAATAAATGTTTTTTTACTTTGAAACCTTGCTATTTCTGGAAGTTTTCAAGGAAATGATGAGTGAACACTTGTACAAATTAAAGAACTTATTTTGGGGGTTTGAGTTGAACTATAAATAGATAGAAATTGTTACATTTGTAAAATGTCAATGAGATAGTACTCATATTTTGCAATTACAATGAGCATTTAAGAGAAGACTGTACAGAGAGGATTTGATACCTAATTAGGGCCTTGAAACATTTCTATTGATAGAAATGGAGGGAAGTACAATTTTTACCTAGTATTCAATATGCCTAAAGGCACAGAAAAGGATAGAAACAACTAAAGAAACTGTTCTATTTGGTAAGACTATATTACATACATACATGTAACATACATATGTTAAATACATAAAAGTGATTAGTAGTGAAGATAAGATCAGACTATGTAGAGACCAGATCATGGAAGATTTGGAATGGCAGGTTAACTATCTGGAATTTTTGAAGACACTGAGAAAGTCTTGGAAGGTTTTTGCTTTGCTCAAGTTATAAGAAAAAACTCAAAAAAATGAGAGTCTGCTTAAATTAGTTATTTTTGTTTAATATGAATCACTATCTCGAAAAGTATTCATTTTTAGCATAAGACATGCTTAGTTTCAAGAGCAAGAGTCAAATTACTTACTTTCAAATTCATAGGATCATAGATGTTTAGAAGGGGCAGGAATTTCAGAAATCACTTGATATATTTATATATATTTAGAGAGATATATAGATATTTCTACATATCTATATATCTATATATCTATATCTGTATCTATATTTATATCTATCTATCTATCTATCTATCTATATCTATCTATCTATCTATCTATATCTATCTATCTATCTATCTATCTATCTATCTATCTATCTATATATATATATATATATATATATATAAAGCCACTCCAATATCATAAAGAAGTACTCATCCAACTATTGTTTAACACTTCTCCTAAAGGGGAACTGATGGAGATGATGGCTTTTGATTTTGGAAAGGTTCTATTTTTTTTTTTTTTTGCAAGTATTTTCTTACATGACACTAAAATATCAAAATCCTTTCATTTTTGTTTTGCATTTGAGAGTCAAAAAGAATATGTGTAATTTTCATGTTGTATTAAAACCCCTCAAATATTTAAAGTTCAATTAATTTTTGCCTCTTTCCTAAGTTAAAAATTCCTAATTGCTTCTTTACTTTCTTCTCTGAAGGCAAAAAAAGAAGCGAAAGAAAAATCTAAAAGCGTATGATCAAATAAATAAATACATAAAAACATGTGACAAAATACAACATCCATTTATCATTTTAAAAATTATGTATTATAAGTATTTAAGGTTTTTTTAAAATATATTATAATTTATCTAAAACCAAAAGCAATCATTAGCTAATATTCAATCAGAAAACACTAGAGAAAACACATTCTGGGGATTAAGCCAAGATAGCAGAGTAAAGTCAGAAAGCTGCTTGAGCTCTCCCAATTTCCCTTGAATGCCACATGAAACCAAGCCTCTGAATAATATGATGGAATGGAACCATTCTCCAACTCAAGATAGACTGAAAAAACTTCAAGAAAGATCAATCTCACTGGGTGAAAAGGGTGTTCAGCCCCACCTCAGATAGACTCTGGGAAAGCTAGTGAAAGGGTCTTAATCACAGAAAATCAATAAGACCCTCAGTCCTGGCTCATTTGGGAAGCAAATCAGTGGGACAGCTTTCAGTTCCCCACTCAGAAGGTGGGAAAAATCTTAACAGCCAGTGTTTCTGATAAAGATTTCATTTTAAAAATATATAAAGAACTATGACAAATTTACAAAATACAAGTCATTCCCCAATTGAGAAATAGTCAAAGTATATGAACAGTCAATTTTCACATGACGAAATTCAAGCCATCTTTAGTCATATGAAAAAAAAAATGTTCTAATTCAGTATTGATTAGAGAAAAGCAAATTAAAACAACTGTGAGGTACCACCTCACACCTTAGAGATTGGCTCAGATGACAGGAAAAGATAATGATAAATGTTTGAGGAAATGTGGGGAAACTGGGACACTAATGCATTTTTGGTGAAAATGTGAAATGATCCAACCATTCTAGAGCACAATCTGGAACTATGGCCACAGGAATATAAAACTGTGCATACTCTTTGTCCCAGTAAAGCTATTACTATTTCTGTATTCCAAGGCAATCATAAAGGATGGGAAAGGATTCACATGTGCAAAAATGTTTGTAGTAACTCTTTTTGTGGTAGCAAAGAAATGGAAAGGAAGTGGATGCCCACCATGTGGGGAACAGTTGAACAAATTTGTGGTATGTGAAGATAATGGGTTATTTTTGTTCTTTAAAAAATGATGAACAAGCTGATTTTAGAAAGGCCATGGAAAGATTTACAACAATTGATGCTGAGTGAAACAAGCAGAATCAGGACTACATTGTATACAATAATAGCAAGAATATGCAATGATCAACTATGAAAGCCTTCATTCTTCTCAGTATTTTGCTTCAAATGAATCCCAATATGTTATGGACAGAAAATGCTATCTGCATCCAGAAAAAAATAGCTAAGGAAACTTAATGTAAATCAATACATATATGTTCATTTCTTTTTTATGTTTTGTTTTAATCTCTTCCATGTTTTTTTCCCCTTTTGCTCTGATTTTTTTCTCCCAACATGACTTATAAAGCAGTGTGTATTAAAAATAAATATATTTAATAAATTATAAAACAAAAAAAAACTTACTAAAACATTTCTCAATAATTCAGAAAAAATTACCCACTATTATTTTTGCATATTGTAGAAATGTAAGCAATACCAATAGAACAAAAGAAAAAATTAAAACAGTGACAGACAAAAAAAGAGACAAAACTATATTTTCTGATGACATAATAGTTTATCTAGAAATATCTATGCAGATAAACTTAGAAAATTATTGTCTTCCATGAAGTTACAGGCTATAGAATAAATTAACAAAAATCAATAGTATATCTTCATAATAGTAACAATCCAGGAAGTAATATTAGAAAAATAACTTCCCATTCTATTATTTGAGAAGTATCCAAATGTATGGGAATCAATCTAGAATAATACAATATTATATAGAAATAATAAGAAAACATTTGTTTAAAATACAGATTATGACTTTAGTAACTGGAGAAATATTTAATGTTCATGACGGGGCTGTGTCAATAAAATAAAAATAGCAAAGCAAACAAATTTAATTTATAGATTTAGCACTATGCTAATCAAATAACAAAAGGAGACAGTTTCAGAGCTATACAAATTAATAATAAAAAAAATTAAATGAATAAAATAAATTTATCAAAAAGAAATAAAACCAATTAGAATTGATCTTTAAAATAATAGAATCAATCAATCGAACATACTAGACAATAATCAAAAATACTTAAGGCAAATAGCCTAATGTTCAATAAGCCTGAATACATAAATTATTCAGGAAAGAACCTCCAGTTTAATCAGAATGTTAGGGAAAATAACCTATCAAGGAGTCTGGAAGAAATTAGACCCTTTCAAACATCTTAATATCATATTGCATAATAAATTCAAAATTTATATTTGATCTAAATATTAAAGATTATAGAGATAGGGGTTAAACTTGTGATTTCCTGATTATAGAGGTTTAACTGATAAGGAAACTATTCACAATTGCACATCAATACATCATCTTCAGTTTAAAAATGTAGAGGATTATCTATAGGATTTGAGTTTAACTAAACTTATTAAAAACCACAATTCTTCTTGCTTTTGAGGTTAACAAGGCAATACTACCTCTAGTTAAAATGGTATCATAAAAAATAAATGTAAAGCCATATTTTATACCTTTCAAAGTTATAAGTAGAGAGTGAATTACAAATGAGAGAAGCAATTACAAAAAAAGAAATAGATCCTTGCATAAGAAACTCTATTATCTGATTCTGTGCATTTTTTTTACATTTAAACCCTATGTCTGAATTCTCTCCTTTCTTTTTCTTCTATTTCTTGATGTCCCTGACTTCTTTCAAGACCAAAGGAATAGGGAATTCCAGGGGTGGAAGCAAGATGGCAAGGTGAAACTAGGAACCTGCTTGACTTTTCCCAGTTTCCCTTGAAAACCACATGAAACCAACCCTCGGAACAAAATCTCACAGAATGCAATTACTCTCCAGTTCAAGACAGATTGGAAAATCTTTAAGAAAAGTCAGTCTCACTGGGGTGAAAAGGGTGTTCAGCCACAACTCAGATAGACTCTGGGAAAGCTATTGAGAGGGTCTTAATTACAACAGATTAGCAACTGAGACCCTTGGTCATGGGTCACTAGAAAAGCAAACAAGCAAGGCAGCCTTCAGTTGCAATTCAGAAGACAATTCTGAGAAACCAGATAGTTTCTTGGAATGAGCAGATAAAGGTAACCCCTGCAAACACAAGGGTCCCCTGTGCTCAAAACCAAGTTTCAAGACTGCACAGGAAGTTTGGGATAGTGCCACTTTTACCCCAGGAATCCCATAAAAATAAATAAACAAATAAATAAACAAACAAACAAACAAATAAATAAATAGATAGATAGATAACTAAGTAAATAAATAGATAAATAAATAAATAAATAAATAAATAAATAAATAAATAAATGACCAAATAAACAAATAAATAAATAAATAAATGACAGAAAATACCAAAATTAAAGGAACGAAAATGAGCAAGAAACAGAAAAGAACCTTGGCCATAGAAAGCTACTATAGTGACAGGAAAGACAAAAAGACCAACTCAGAGGAAGACAAAATTTTTCTGAATGGTTTTCAAGCCCAAAAATGCTTGTTGGAAGTGCTTATAAATGTCTTTAAAAAACACGAGAAATAAAAGAAAAGACATGAGAGATATGCAAGAGAGTCAATAGCTTGAAAAGGAAGGCAATTCTTTAAAAATACAATTAGACAAATGAAAAATTCCACTGAAGAAATCACCTTCAAAAGTAGAATTAATCAAATTAAAAAAGAGAAACAAAAGTTAACTAAAGAATACTACATATTAAAAACTAGAACAGGGCAAATGGAAGCTAATGACTATATGAGACAATAGCAATCAGTAAAACAAACCTAAACGAATGAAAAACTGGAAGAAAATATAACATAACTTAGGAAAAATAGCCCACTTGAAAAATAGATCCAGAAGACACAGGGTCTACCTAAAGACCATGACAAAAAAAAAAAAAAAAAAAAAAAAAAAAAGAGCCTAAATAGCATTCTTCAAGAAATCAAGGAATACTTCTCCTTCTATGAGCTTTTCCTGATTCTCCCAAATGCACATGCCTTCTCTCTCTTGATTATTCACAAATATTTCTGTGTGTAACTTGTTTGAATTTGTTTTTATATTATCTTCCCTATTACACTGACATTTTTGTTTTTGTTTTATTGTTTGTTGTTTCTTGTTTGTTGACTTAATGAATGAATGAATGAATTTAAAAGGGTTTATTAAATACTTTTGTGTTTACTTAACCATTGTAAAACACTATGATGCCTTTTGGAATTTGCTTGGCAAAACTATTGGAGTGCTTTGCTGTTTTCTTCTCCAGCTCATTGTACAGAGAAGGAATTGATGAAAACAGGGTGAAGTGACTTTCCCATGGTCATACAGCTAGTAAGTGTCTGAAGCTGTATTTGAATTCAGAAAAGAGGAATCTACCTGACATCAGACTCTACTATATATTTAATATTTGCAAAATACTGAACATTTAAAAATAAAAATGTAAAAACAAAAGTCAAGGTGAAAATAGCACATAGGAGTGTTCCATACAGAAAGACCCATTGTTCTTTTTTGCATTTGCAAACTGAATTGTAATGTGTTTTTCTTACTGGCCTTTCCATTGGGGAAAAATAAACAAATGAACAAACTCTTCTTTAGATATTGAGGATTTTGACAGCATCAAAGCCTTTCATGATTGTGAACTTTCCTTTCTGTGTTTCTTGTAGTTATAGATGATGAAAAAATTAGAAGTATCTGCAGAAGCAGTTAACAGGTCACATCTCCACAACTATGTTTCCCTGGGGATTGGCTGAGTAGGTTATAATTGAAGCAGGGCAAATGAGTGGTCTGAGGTATATTGCTATGTGTGGAAATTTCTGGGCCTACTTATATAATACAATATTGGCATTTGGTCAGCAGAAGAAAATGGGGATAATTTAATAACAATATTTAAAGTGTTATCAGAAATAATTCAACTAAAATTAAAAATAACTATTTAACTGAGGAAAAAGTATTTTAGCAATTTCTCTGACAAAGTTTTCATATTTCATATATGTACATATACACACACAAACACACACACACACGTGAAATTGATTGAAATCTAAGTGAATAAGAGCTATTCCCTACTGATAAATAGCTAATGGGTGTGAGCAGTTAATTGTCAAAGGAAGAAATAGAATCCTATTTCTATTTATCAATAGCCATTTTTTTAAAGTTCCAAATAAAAATAACTATAGCAACACAAATTAAAGCAACACTGAAGTTCCACCTCATTCTCTTCAGAATGCCAAACATGACAAAAATAGAAAATGAAAAATATCAGAAAGATTATAAAAAATAGATACATTAATACACTGTTATTATGAATTGGTATACTCATTCTGAAAAGCTATTTGAAAATATTCTGAGTCACTAAGCAGAGGATATACCTTTTGATCCAGTGATGCCATTATGAGATATATATCCTAAAGACATCAAAGAAAGAGGAAAAGAAACCACATGTATAAAAATATTTTATATCATCTTTTAGGTAATGGCCAAGACCTGAAAACTACTGAGGTGCCTAATCAGACTAGCTCCCTAGAGGACCTCAGGATCAGTCAAAGTCACAATTATTCAAAATTCTTGGTCTTTAGAGGGAGAAGTGAAGGAGGCAGGTAAGCTGCCACGTAGCTTGCCAAGTATATATCCTGAATTCTCAAGTCTGTAGTCTCCAGCCTCTCTCCTCCTCTTCCTGCCTCCAAGTGACCCTGGGTTCTCTCCCTCAGCCCACCAATCCTTGCTTACGATTACCTCATTACCAAACTTTCAGCAAATCCCAATCATGAGGAGAGCCATCATCTAAATAGATGCTTATAGAGCCATTATCTCACATCAGATAGGTAATTAACCTTAAGTGCTCTCTTGTCTGATTCAAGTATACCTTTCTTCAGAGTTCCAGCCCTCTACAATGGTATTTTAGTGTTATGAAGTACTATTGTACTACAGTACACTAAGAAATGAAAGAACATGCATTTTCAAAGAAACCCCAAAAGACTTATATGAACTAATGAAAAGTTAAGTAAAGTAGAACAGTTAAAAGTTAAGTAAAGCAGAACAATTCATAGAAAAACAAGAATACTGCAAAGACAAACATTTGGAAAGGTTTAAGAAATCTGATTCAGGCAATGGAGACCTACATAACTAGAGGAAACATGAAGAACTATGATGCTCATTTCCTTATAGCATTGCTATGGATCCAAAATATCAAATGAGGTATACATTTTTGAATACCAATGATACAATTTATTTTTCTTGACAAAGTATATTTATTACAATATATTTGTTTTGTTTTTATCAGGACTGAAAAGAAGCATAAAAACTTGAAAAGAAAACAACAGGGATTCAGTAGAACCAAACTCTTTACACCCCTACATGAGAAGATGATACTTGTCATTCTTAAAAATTATGTCACTAATAGAACAGATAGAAAGTATACACACACACACACACACACACACACACACACACACACACACATAGACAGATGATACAGGTAAAAAGCTAATTTAAAGAAATGACATACATTAATTAAGGAATGAGAAGGAATAGTACATTGGGTGCAGAAAGAAGGGAGAAGTAGAACAGGGTATTTTATTTGACAAAAAGGGACACAAAAGACACAATTACATAAAGATGGGAAGGTGAGTGATGGCCATTGCTTGAACTTTGGACTCATCAGTATTAGCTCAGAAAGGGAATAAAGCATATAATCAATTGAATATAGAAATCTATCCTTTCTGACAGGGAAGTAGAAAGGGAGGGGACCAAGTAAATGTGAAGGGAAACTGACAGAAAAGAAAGCAGATTGGGAGAATTAGCAAATAGAAGCAAAACACTGTTGAAGAGGGAAAGGGTAAAAGGATAGAAAAGACAAACAGAAAGAAAAATAGGATGGAGGAAAATAACTGAGTATGAATGTGATAGGCTCTCCCATGAAATCAAAGCAGTTTGTAAAGTGGATCAAAAAACAGAATTCCGCAATATGTTGTTGACAGGAAATATACTTGAAACAGAGAATCACACACAAAGTAAAATTAAGAACCTAGAGAAGAATCTAGTATGGTTCAACTGAATTTTTTTTAAGTATGAGTTGCAATCTTTATCTCAGACAAAGCAAAAGCAAAAAGAAACCTAATTAAATGAAATAAGGAAACTACATCTTGCTAAAGGGTACCATAGATGATGTAGTAATATCAATACTAAACATATTTATACCAAGTGGTATAGCATCTAAACTCTTTGAGAAATTTAGTTAGTTGCAAGAAGAAATGGACAGCAAAAATATTGTAATAGAGGACCTCATCTGTTCCCACTCAGAACTTGACAAACCCAACCAAAAAAACAAAACAAAACAAAAAAAAAAAAAAAAAAAAACAAGAGACAAATTAAAGAAGTGAATAGAGTATTTAAAAAGGTAGATATGATGGATATTTGGAAAAGCTGAATGGGAAGAGGAGAAATGTATGTTTTAGTTAACAACATAATGCTCCTATGCAAAAACTGACTGTATAAGGGCATTAAAAAACCTCAAAATAAAATGTAGAGAAGCAAAAACATTAAAAATTAAATAAAATTGTTTTTGGATCATAATGCAACAAAAATATATTCAACAAAGGGCAGTAAAAAGAGTAATTTACATTTATTGGAAACAAAATAATCTAATCCTTAAGAATAAAGGAGTCAAAGAGAAAAATAAAAGCATAGAAACAACTTATATCTTCATTAAAGAGAATGACAATAATGAGATGACATACCAAAACTTATGGGATGCAGCCAAAGTAGTATTTGGATGAAATTTTATTTCTATAAATTTTCTATTAACAAAATAGTAAAAGCAATGAATTGGTCATGCAACTTAAAAAAAAAAAAAAAACTACCAAAAAGAACAAATTAAACATTCTCAATTGAGCAACAAATAGGAAATCCTGAAACTCAAGGTGAGATTAATAAAACTGAAAGTTAAAAAAGAAATATTGAGCAAATAAATAAAATTAGGAGCTGATTTTAAGGGGGAAAAAGGCAATAAGATAGATAAGCCACTGGTCAATTTGATTTTAAAAACAAAGAAGAAAATTAAATATCCAATATCAAAAATGAAAAGGATAAAATCATCAACAATGAAGAAATTAAAGCAATCATTAAATAATATTTTGCCCCAATTTATGCCAATAAATATGACAATCTGAACAAAATTGATATTAATGAAAATATAAATTACCCAGCCTAACAAATTGGGAAATAGAATGCTAACTAACTCTATCTTAGAAAAAAGAAATTGAAGAAGGTATTAATGAACTCCCTAAATAAAAATCCCTATAATCAGATGGGTTCACAAGTGAATTTTACCTAATATTTAAAG
Source organism: Sminthopsis crassicaudata (assembly GCF_048593235.1). Classification (NCBI taxonomy): domain Eukaryota; kingdom Metazoa; phylum Chordata; class Mammalia; order Dasyuromorphia; family Dasyuridae; genus Sminthopsis; species Sminthopsis crassicaudata. The sequence continues at coordinate 266,152,309 of NC_133617.1, read as the reverse complement.
AACAAATAATCCCCAAACCATATAAATTATTAGGAGAAAAAATAGGCAAAAAGAAATCCTAGCAAATTCCTTTTATGACACAAACATGGGGCTAATACCTAAACAAGAAAGAGTTAAAAACAAAGAAAGAAAATTATGAATATTTATGCAAAAATTGAATAAAATACTAAAAAAGCATTTGCAGCAATATATAACACTATTTATAAGCTACATCAATGTAGGATTTATTACAGAAATGAAGAATTTGTTCAATATTAGGAAAATGCTGAACATAATTAACTATATCTATGAGAAAACCAACAGAAATCATATTATTATCTCTAGATTTTGAAAAGGCTTTTGATGAAATTTAGCACCCATTCATATTAAAACCACTAGAGAATATAGGAATGAAAGAAATGTTCCTTGAAAAGATAAGCAGTGTCTATTTAAAACCATTAGCAAACACTTGGCTAGTTGGTTGGTTATTGTTTTTCATTCTCAAAGAGGACCAAAATGACACCACTATGTTAGAGTCAAGTTACAATATGTCCAACTGTGGCTGCTCAGAGCAATATAAACTCAGAATGCTCTACCACAGGCCAGACAGAAATAGTTCATATGAAAAACGCTTCTTTAATTTTGCACATATTGTAATTATATGGGGCAAATTCAATTTTGCTTTGCTCATAAAACACATCTTCTCTGATGAGAGCATGTCATGTTGGGCAGTCCAGTGCCAATGTCTTTCATGTCATACAATCAAGTTTAAAGTTCTTAAGAGATATCTTGAGAGTGTCTTTTCATTGCTTTTTCTGACCAGCTTGTGAGTACTTGCCATGTATGAGTTCTCCATGAAAAAAAATTATTTGGCAAGCATACATTTGGCATTCAAAAATGTAGCCCCGAGAAAAAGACTTCTGCTTTATACAGTAAAGTTGGAGTGCTTGGCAGTTTACTTCAAGTAAGGATCTCAGTGTCTGGTGTGTTATCATGCCAGTTGATCTTTAGAATCTTCCTAAGACTATTCAGTGCCTCTCTTTTTTTTTTAATTCAGTGCTTCTTAAAAACAAAACAAAAACAAAGACACAATGAAAGGAATGGATTAAAAAAATATCAGAAAGCAAGCATTATTTGTAATGAGGATAAGGTAGAAGCTTTTCAATAAATTCAAGAGTAAAGCAAGGATGCCCCCTTTCACACTATTATTCAGCATAGTACTAGAAATGTTATCTATAAGAATAAGAGAAGAAAAGGAAAATTAAGGAATTAGAATAGGCAATGAGAAAACAAAACTCTTTATTTGCAGATGATGTGATGATATACTTAGAGAATCAAAGAGAATTATCTAAAATTACTAGAAATAATTAACAACTTTAGCAAAGTTGCAACATATAAAATAATTTCATGAGTATATCTTTCTTTAGATACCCAACAAAGCCTGGCAGCAAAAGAAAGAAAATTAAATTATATTTAAAATAATTGTAAACTATATAAAGTATTTGGTAGTCTACCTCCCAAGTGAAAGCAAGAAAGTATATGAACACAATTACAAAACACTTTTTACACAAACAAAATCAGATCTAAACAATTGGAAAAATACCAATTGCTCATGGGTAGGATGAGCCAATATAGTAAAAATGACAATTCTACTTAAACTAATTTACTTATTCAGTATCATTATCAAACTACCAAAAGTTATTTTGTATATAGAAAAAAAACAACTCCAAAATTCATCTGGAAGAACAAAAGATCAAGAATATCAAGGGAACAGGCAGAGCCAAGATGGCAGAGAAGATACAGGCGTATTTGTAAGCTCCCTTCTTCCCTCATTACCAATTAGTTAAATCAGCCTCAAAAATAATGCTGGACTGATAGAAACCACAAGGATTAAAAGCATGACTTAACAGCTGAAGAGAATCTGGAGTCTCTACAGAAAAGGTCAGTTCCAAGGGGAGGAAGAAAAAAGGCCATCACAGTCGGATAGGTGCTAGCACACTGTGCCGATCAGGCTGGGGAGAACTCTGGAATCAGAGAAGCCACTGAGATAGAGGAATCTGACACAGGCTTTTAGCTCTTCTCTGCTTATAAGACAACAGTTCAAGCCACTGTAAAATATAAACCTAGATCCTAGAACCACCCCAATCCAGAAGTGACCTAACAGATCTTGGCACAGCTGTGAAGTCACCTTCTGCTTTCCCGGGCTTCACCTTGGGGTAGTTAAGGGCCTGAACAGCAGGGACACAGCCCAAGGCAACATCTAATCCACATAGGGCCAGGCTTAGCCTGAGGCTGTGGAACTCTAGCTTCCACAGAATTCCCAGACAAGTGGAAACCTTAGAAGTAGGGACCATGGTTTCCAGGCAGACACTTCCAGTTTGAGTGCAGGGGCTTTTCACATCAGCTACTGATATCCATGCCCCATGGATGCATTGGCTGGACTTTGTGTCACTTTTACTGTTCAGTATTAAAACTCAGGGTAGTTGCTAGGCCACACAGTGGGGTCCTTCACTGGGCAACCATTACAGCACAGCTGTATCACCTCTGAGGCATTTCCAGGGAGGGGAAGTGGAACTCTCTCCTAGAGCTCTCTCTTAGCTCAGGCAAAGGAGCCACTGCATACATCCAGTCGGGAAGAAGGTGGTAAATAAATAAATAAGTAAATAAATAAATAAATAAACTTCTTACCCCAAGGGCAGACCCCAAAGGATTTTTTAAAAAATGAGTAAAAAGCTGAAGAGAATGATTGATTACTTCTACACAGAGAAAGAGCAAGTATCCAACCATGAGGAAGTTAGCAGCAGAGAGTCAGCAGATAACAATCTAAAGGGGAATGATACCTGCCTCCCATCACATAACTCTCTCCTAGAAGAGACTATTAAAAAGTTAAGAAAGTTTGAAGAAAAATGGGAAAAGGAAAGATAAGTTATGATAGAGAATAACAATGTCCTGAAATTTGAGTTGGAAAAAATAAAGAATTCACAGGAGGTGTAGGAAAACAAAATTTGTGAATTAGAAAAGGTTAAAAAATCACAGGAAAGTAGGATTTCTGAATTAGAAAAAGGAAATAACTCTAAAAAATTAGGGAAATGGAAAAAAATTCAATAGAGCAAAATAATTCATTTAAAAACTCAATTGGGCATATACAAAAAGAACTAAAAAATGAGAATAAAGAACATAATTCATTAAAAATCAGGACGGAACAAATAGAAATGAATGATTCATTGAGAACCCAAGAATCAGTCAAACAAAACAAAACAAACAAAAAAACAAAACAAAACAAAACAAAACAAAAGAAAAAAAAAAGAAAAGCTGGGGAATAATGTCAAATACTTACTGGGAGAATTTATAGACCTGGGAAATAAATCTAGGAGAGATAATCTGAGGATCATTGGATTTCCTGAAAATTATGACCAAAAAAAGAGCCTAGATTCTAGTTTACAGGAAATCATCAAAGAGAACTGTCCAGACATAATAGAAACAGAACGGAAAATAAGTGTTGAAAGAATTCATTGAACACCTTCTGAAAAAGACCCTAAAAAAGACCTCCACAGAACATTGTGGCTAAGCTGCAGAACTACCAAACAAAGGAAAACATATTGTAAGCAGCTAGAAAAAACAATTTAAATACCAAGGTGCCAGAATAAAGGTCACTCAAGATCTGGCTGCCTCCACATTAAAAGATGAAAGGGCTTGGAAGCTGATATTCCAAAAGGCAAAACTTCAAGGATTGCAACCAAGAATAAACTAACCAGCTAAGTTTAGCATTTTCTTCCATGGAAGAACATGGTCATTTAATGAAACAGATGAATTCCATTTGTTTCTAAGAAAAAAACCAGACTTAAACAAAATTTTGATCTACATCCACAAGACTGAAGAGAAACAGAAAAAGGTAAACAGAACTTTTGAGAACTGTATCTCTGTTGTAAATATACATAAATTCCGAATTGGATAATTTGATTTTACTGATATAAAAAAGGGGTTAGCAAAGGGAAGCGGGTAGTATCAGAAAAAGGGGAAGGAGTGATAAAAAGAGGGAAACCACATCCCAGGAAGAGGCATAGAAAATATACCACATCTGAGGGAATTTAGAGAGTGGGAGGGAGAAACATTGTGTGAATCTTACTCTCATCAGAGTAGGCTCCAAGAGTAATAATTGACATATATGTTTTTCAGAGAATTCTCTCTTGCCTCATTAAAATGGGGGAGAGGAAAAGGGAAAAGGAAAAAGGGAATAAGGGAAGAGTACAAGAAAAGGGAAGGGACTTGGAAGGAGGGGGGAGGGATACTAAAAAGGGAGGGCTGTGCATCACAAGTGGAGTCTATAAATTAAATATTAGGGAAGGGGTTCAGAGGGGTCAATGGAAAAAAAAGCATAATCTGGGGATAATATGATGGCAGGAAATACAGAATTAGTAATTTTAACTGTAAATGTGAATGGGATGAACTCTCCCATCAAATGGAGACGGATAGCAGGCTGGCTCAAAAGTCATAACCCTACAATATGTTGTTTACAGGAAACATACTTAAAGCAGGGAGATATATACAGAGTAAAGGTAACAGGTTGGAGCAGAATCTATTATGCTTCAGGTAAAGCCAAAAAAGCAGTGGTAGCCATCCTTATCTCAGATCAAGCAAAAGCAGAAATTGATCTAATTAAAAGAGATAACTCATCTCCAAAATATACAGAGAATTGACTTTAATTTATAAGAAATCAAGCCATTCTCCAATTGATAAATGGTCAAGGGATATGAACAGACAATTTTCAGATGATGAAATTAAAACTATTTCCGCTCATATGAAAGAGTGTTCCAAATCAATATTGATCAGAGAAATGTAAATTAAGACAACTCTGAGATATCATTACATACCTGTCAGATTGGCTAAAATGACAGGAACAAATAAAGATGAATGTTGGAGGGGCTGTGGGAAAACTGGGACACTGATGCATTGTTGTTAGAGTTGTGAAAGAATCCAACCATTCTGGAGAGCAATCTGGAATTATGCCCAATCAAAATGTGCATACCTTTTGATCCAGCCATACTACTACTGGGCTTATATCCCAAAGAAATACTAAAGAAGGGGAAGGGACCTGTATGTGCCAAAATGTTTGTGGCAGCCCTTTTCATAGTGGCTAGAAGCTGGAAGATGAATGGATGTCCATTAATTGGAGAATGGTTGGGTAAATTATGGTATATGAATGTTATGGAATATTATTGTTCTGTAAGAAATGACCAACAGGAGAAATACAGAGAGGCTTGGAGAGGCTTACATCAACTGATGCTAAGTGAAACGAGCAGAACCAGAAGATCATTATACACTTCAACAATGATACTGTACGAGGATGTATTCTGATGGAAGTGGATATTTTCAACATAGAGAAGAGCTAATCCAATTCAAATTGATTAATGATGGACAGAATCAGCTACATCCAGAAAAGGAACACTGGGAAATGATTGTAACTGTTATTTTTACCTTCTGAATCCAATTCTTCCTGTGCAACAAGAAATTCGGTTCTACACACATATATTGTACCTAGAATATATTGTAATATATTTAAGACTGCCTGCCATCTGGGGGAGGGGGTTGGGGGACGAAGGGAAAAATCTGAACAGAAGTAAGTGCAAGGGATACTGTTGTAAAAAATTACCCATGCATATGTACTGTCAAAAAAAAGTTATAATTATAAAATAAAATAAAAATTAAATAAAAAAATAACGATGAAAAAAAAAAAACAGAGATAAGGAAAGAAACTATATCCTGCTAAAAGGTAGCATAAACAATACTAAACATATATGCACCAAGTGGTATAACATCTAACTTTCTAAAGAAAAAGTCAAGAGAGTTGCAAGAAGAAATAAACAGTAAAACTATAATAGTGGGAGATCTCAACCTTGCACTCTCAGATTTAGACAAATCAAACCACAAAACAAATAAGAAAGAAATTAAAAAAGTAAATAGATCATTAGAAAAACTAGGTATGATAGACCTTTGGAGAAAACTGAATGGTGATAGAAAGGAATATACTTTCTTCTCAGTAGTTCATGGATCCTATACAAAAATAGACCATATATTAGGACATAAAAATCACAAAATTAAATTCAAGAAGGCAGAAATAATAAATGCCTTCTTCTCAGATCACAATGAAATAAAATCTACATTCAATAAGAAGTTAGGAGAAAATATACCAAAAAGTAATTGGAAACTGAATAATTTCATCTTAAAGAATGAGTGGGTGAAACAGCAAATGATAGAAACAATTAATAATTTCACCCAAGATAATGACAATGATGAGACATCATACCAAAATCTTTGGGATGCAGCTAAAGCGGTAATAAGGGGAAATTTTATATTTTTAGAGGCTTATTTGAACAAAATAGAGAAAGAGAAGATTAATGAATTGGGCCTGCAACTTAAAAAGCTAGAAAAAGACCAAATTAAAAACTCCCAACCAAAAATTAAACTTGAAATACTAAAATTAAAAGGAGAAATCAATAATATTGAAAGTAAAAAAAAATATTGAATTAATAAATAAAACCAAGAGTTGGCTTTATGAAAAAGCCAATAAAATAGATAAACCTTTGGTAAATCTGATCAGAAAAAGGAAAGAGGAAAACCAAATTGTTAGTCTTACAAATGAAAAGGGGATCTTTACCCCAATGAAGAGGAAATTAGAGAAATAATAAGAAGTTACTTTGCCCCACTTTATGCCAATAAATTTGATAACTTAAGTGAAATGGATGACTTCCTCCAAAAATATAGGTTCCCTAGATTAACAGAGGACGAGATAAATTGATTAAATAGTCCCATTTCAGAAAAAGAAATAGAACAAACTATTATTCAACTTCCCAGGAAAAAATCCCCAGGACCAGATGGATTTACATGTGAATTCTACCAAAAACATTTAAAGAACAACTAGCTCCAATGTTTTATAAACTATTTGAAAAAATAGGGGATGAAGGAGTCCTGCCAAACTCCTTTTATGACACACACATGGTACTGATACCTAAACCAGGTAGATTGAAAACTGAGAAAGAATACTATAGACCAATTTCCTTAATGAATATTGATGCTAAAATCTTAAATAAGATATTAGCAAAAAGACTTCAGAAAATCATCCCCAGGATAATACACTATGATCAAGTAGGATTTATACCAGGAATGCAGGGCTGGTTTAATATTAGGAAAACTAATAATATATAATCATCTCAATAGATACAGAAAAATCATTTGATAAAATCCAACATCCATTCCTACTAAAAACGCTTGAGAGTATAGGAATAAATGGACTATTCCACAGAATAATCAAGAGCATATATTTACAACCGTCAGTAAGCATAATATTCAATGGAGATAAACTGGAACCTTTCCAAGTAAGATCAGGAGTGAAACAAGGTCGCCCACTATCGCCATTACTATTCAATATTGTATTAGAAATGCTAGCCTCGGCAATAAGAGTTGAGAAAGAGATTAAAGGAATAAGAGTAGGTAATGAGGAAATCAAACTGTCACTCTTTGCAGATGATATGATGGTATACTTAGAAAACCCCAGAGATTCTAATAAAAAGTTATTAGAAATAATTCACAACTTTAGCAAAGTTGCTGGATACAAAATAAATGCATATACATCTCAACATTTTTATATATCACCAACAAAATGCAACAGCAAGAGATACAAAGAGAAATTCCATTCCAACCAAATGTTGAGAGTATAAAATATTTGGGAAATAATCTACCAAAGAAAAGTCAGGAATTATATGAGCAAAAGTTCGAAAAATTTGCCACAAAAATAAAGTCAGATTTAAATAATTGTAAAGACATCCAGTGCTAGTGGATAGGCCGAGCAAATATAATAAAGATGACAATAATACCCAAACTAATCTATTTATTTAGTGCTATACCAATCAGACTCCCAAGAAACTATTTTAGTGACCTAGAAAAAATAACAACAAAGTTCATGTGGAAGAATAAAAGGTTGAGAATTCCAAGGGAATTAATGAAAAAAAAAAGTCAGATGAAGGTGGTCAAGGTGTACCAGATCTAAAGCTATATTATACAGCAGCAGTCACCAGAACCATTTGTTATTGGCTATGAAATAGACCGGCTGATCAGTGGAACAGATTAGGTACAAAGGAAAAAAAAGGGTACAACTATAACAATCTAGTGTTTGATAAACCCAAAGATACCAACATTAGGGATAAAAATTCATTATTTGAAAAAACCTGTTGGGAAAACTGGAAATTAGTATGCCAGAAATTAGATATGGATCCACACTTAGCAGCATATACCCAGATAAGATCAACATGGGTCCATCATTTAGGAATAAAGAATGAGATCATGAATAGATTAGAGGAACAGAGGATCATCTACCTCTCAGACCTGTGGATGAGGAAGGAATTTATGACTAGAGAAGAACTAGAGATCATTATTGATCACAAAATAGAAGATTTTTATTCCATCAAAGTAAAAAGTTTCTGTATTGACAGTACTAATTCAAACAAGATTAGAAGTGAAATAACAAATTTGGAAAATATTTTTACAGTTAAAGGTTCTGATAAAGGTCTCATTTCCAAAATATATAAAGAAGTAACCCTAATTTGTAAGAAATCAAACCATTCTCCAATTGATAAATGGTCAAAGGATGTGAACAGACAATTCTCAAATGATGAAATTGAAAGTATATCCACTCATATGAAGAGTGTTCCAAATCACTACTGATCAGAGAAATGCAAATTAAACCAACTCTGAGATATCACTACACACCTGTCAGATTGGCTAAGATGACAGGAACAAATAATAATGTATGTTGGAGGGAATGTGAGAAACCTGGGACACTAATACATTGTTGGTGGAGTTGTGAAAGAATCTGGCCATTCTGGAGAGCAATCTGGAACTATGCCCAAAAAGTTATCAAACTTTGCATACCCTTTGATCCAGCAATGCTCCTACTGGTCTTATATCCCAAAGAAATACTAAAGAGGGTTAAGGGACCTGTGTGTGCCAAAATGTTCGTAGCAGCTCTTTTTGTAGTGGCTAGAAACTGGAAGATGAATGGATGTCAATCAATTGGAGAATGGTTGGGTAAATTATGGTATATGAAGGCTATTGAATATTATTGTTCTGTAAGAAATGACCAGCAGGAGGAATACAGAGATCCTTGGAGAGACTTGCATGAACTTGATGCTGAGTGAAATGAGCAAAACCAGAAGATCCCTATGCACTTCAACAACAATACTGTATGAAGATATATTCTGATGGAAGAGGATATCTTCAACATAAAGAAAATACACCTCACTTCCAGCTGATCAGTGATGGACAGAAACAACTACACCCAGAAGAGGAACACTGGGAAGTGAATCTAAAATATTAGCACTACTGTCTATCTACCCAGGTTACTTATATCTTCGGAATCCAATACTTAATGTGCAACAAGAAAATTGGATTTACACACATATATTATATCTGGGTTATACTGTAACACATATAAAATACATGAGATTGCCTGTCATCTAGGGGAGGGATTAGAGGGAAGGAGGGGAAAATCTGGAAAAATGAACAGAAGGGAAATGTTATAAAAATTTCTCATGCATATATATTCTCAAAAATGTATAATTATAAAATTCATAAAAAAGGGAAAAAAGAAACAATAATAATATCAAGGGAACTAACGAAAAATAATACAAAAGAAAGTAGCCTAGCAATACCAAATCTCAAACTTTATTATAAAATTGTAATCACCAAAACTATCTGATACTAACACATAAAGTGTTGCATCAATAAAATACATTTGGTATATAAGACATAGTAGGAAACAACCATACTAATCAAATGTTTAATAAACCCAAAGACACCACCATTGAGATAAGAAATTAGTATTTGACAAAAACTGCTAGGAAAACTGAAAAACAATAAAACACAAACTAGGTATAAACCAACATCTTACATCATATATCAAGATAAAGTCATAAGGGTACATGCTATGTACATAAAGGGTGACCCCATAAGTAACTCCAAAGAACAAGGAATATCTGAAGAAGGGAAACATTCATGACCAAACAAAAGATAAAGTACATTACAAAATGCAAAATGGATAATTTTGATTATATTAAATTAAAAATCTTTTGCACAGACAAAACCAGTGCAATCAAGAGTGGAAGGAAAGCAAAAAAAAAAAAACTGGGAAATGTTTTTTACACCAAATGTCTCTGGCAAAAGTTTCATTTCTCAAATATATAAAGAACAGAGTTAAATTTGTAAGAATAGAAGCCATTTCCCAATGGATAAATGGTCAACAGATAAAAACTGTCAGTTTTCCAATGAAGAAAGCAAATCTATTTATATAGGCATATGAAAAAAATGCTTTAAATTACTTTTGAGCAGAGAAATGCACATTAATCCAAATCTGTGGGATCAACTTACCTTTCAGATTGGCAAATATGATAAAATAGGGAAATGATAAATGTTGGAGAAGATGTGGGAAAAATGAGACACTGTTGCACTGTTGGTGTAGTTGTGAATTGATCTAACCATTCTGAATAGCAGTTTGGAACTATCTCCAAAGGTCACCTAAATTGTACATATCCTTTGATACAACAATACCATTACTAAGTATATATCCCACAGAGAATACATTTATAGAATACATTTCATGGTGGCAAAATATTGGAAATTGAGGGGATGTCCATCAACTAAGGAATGGCTGAACAAGATCTGGTATATGAATGTGGTAAGAGAACACCATTTACAATAAGAAATGATGAACAGACATATTTCAGGAAAATCTGGAAAGGCTTATACAAAAATGGGACAAAGTGAAATAAGCAGAACCAGGAAAAGATTGTACATGCTTATGAGCCCCATTTTGTCATGATTTCCTATGAATTCCTTAGCTCTTCTCAGCAGCTCAATGATCCAAAACAAGTAGAAAAGATTCATGATGGAAAATGCTATCCATATAATGAAAAGATGGACTCAATACAAATTGAAGCAAATATTTTTATTTAATTTTTTTGTCTTTTTTTTTTCTTTTTGATCTGGTTCTTTTATAATTGTGACTAATATACAGATATGTTGTACATAATTGCATATATACATATAAATCTATATAATTGAATTATCTATCATTTTTGGAACCGAAGATCAGAGGGATGAGAGGAGGGATAAAATTTGGAACTCGAAATTGTGTAAAAAGGAATGCTAAAATTGTCAGCATATAATTAAGGGAAATGTAATTTTTTAAAAAAATTATGTGTGGAACAAGAAACACAATTTTTATCACATTCTATGTATAGAACAAACCAACTTCGGGGGCAAAAAACATTAGAAGTCTGATCAAAACAATGATAAACCAGAATTCTAAAAAAATAATCATGCATTGCTTCACTTGCCTCCTACCACAAAGGTCAGATTTAAAACATATTTTTTACACATGGCTAATATATGGGAATTTGATTTGTTGAAACAGGCATGTTTATGTTTAGGGTTTTGGTTTTTATTTGTTGTTGAATTGAGGAAGTAGTATGGGGAGAAGTTATCAATTAATAAAAAATAATTGAGTATATTTATATAAATGAAACAAAAAGAAAATTCTTCTTTGCCAATATCCAGATTATCCTTGTACTTCATTAAATATAATGTCTTCATTTGAATACAATACTCCAGATCTGGAGAGAATAATTTCAATATAATTTTTAGCATGGGTAGATTGTAATAGTATAGTCTCTTTCCTCATTCTGTATATTATACTTCAATGAATATATTCTAAGATTCCATGTCTTTCGCTTGCTTTGTTACATTTGACTCATAGTAAGCTTATTATTGTGTAGTGAATTGTCTCACTGGAATTTTCTTTAAATGAACTGTTTTCTAGCCATTTCTCTTTCATCTTGTACTTATACAGCTGCTTAAAAAACATTCAAGCATAAGACTTTGTACATTCCTTTAAATTTCATTTTATTACATTTTACTTATCATTTTAACTTTCCAAGAACTTTTGGATATGCAACTTTGTTTACCAAAGTGTTAACTATCTACAAATTTGTGCCATCTGTAAATTTGTTAAGCATGTAATCTATGATTTCATAGTCACAATTTTTTAATAATATTAAAAAGAACAAAGCTAAGGGTAGTAGAAGTCTCACTCTAGATTGATATACATTAATCACCCTTTTTAAAATTAGGGCAGTGAAACAAATAAGTATCCTCCAAATTATATTATCACCTAGCCCACATTTTTCTGCTCTTTCCCCCAAGGTAATGATGAGAAACTGCCAAATGGTTTTCTAAAATCCAGATGTTTGCTGCATTTTCCTCATATACCTAACTAATAACCCTGATGACTGATACCACACAATTGAAATTGACATCTACCTTAGACTACAGAGCCATTTCTAAGTACTGCTCCAAATTCTGCAGTATCCTGAGGCGTTCTGTGAATAGCACACAACCCCTGGGCTTTACTGTCATATGAATAGTCAAGATCATCTGGCTCTAGGTGAAAAGGAAATGCTATGACAGTTCTTGGCTTTTATTCTAATGGATTTTGACTAACATATTCTCAAAGTGGCTCTTCTATTTTGCAAAAGCTATCTTTTTTATGCTTGAATATATGTGCATGTGTGTGATGTACAATATAATCCTAGGGTTTATAGTTTTGTAGCTCTAAGACCTTAATAGTCATCTAGTTCAAACCCTTTAATTTATGGACTGAGGTGTTTGAGACACAGAGAAGTGAAATAATTAGTTCAAGTTCATACATACATAAATGTAGTAAGTCTCGGAGTTAGGCATGGCACCTGAGTCCTCTGACTCCAAAAGTAGTATTTTCCATTATAAAACAATCAATAAAGGTACTTCTTTATAATAATTTCTGACCAGGTCAATTATAAGAATCATTAAATGCACTATATATTCTGCATAGTAATCCACCTTGCTAATATGACTAAAGACCTATGTTGTGTTATTCTGTGGTAAGAAGTCTTTATAACTCTTTCCCCTCTCCAATTTCAATTTGTATAGAAAAGAATCAATTCCTAAGGTTGGGAAATAAGAGTTCTAGGCTTACAAACTGGAAGTGAACAAAGTTAGGAAGTGGTTATCAGATTAAGACATTTAGACTATTCTTGAAGGTACACATTCTCATTCTTGCTATTTTGTCTTTGTATGCCTTGTGGCTAGTACATTGATTCACATATCTCAAGTACCTATGAAATATTTGAGTTGAACTAAAGAGAATTGAATATCTGAGAATGTATTGTGGAGAAGTGAGACTATTAATCAATAGTAATTAATAATACATATATAAATGTGTGACTTTTTATTAAGGCCTATATTATTATGGTTTAATGGTCCCTGCTTCTCTTTGGTTTTGATTTGCCTGGGCTACATTCTTCTAAAGTTTCATGGTAAAATCAGATTATAAGTGAATTATTGATAAGGTTTCTAAGCAGCTCCTGCATAGTATCTGAGATGTGAAAACTTTTGCTATTCTTACCATGGAATAGTTTTTAAGTTTTTGTTTGTTTTGTATAACTTGAACTTATCTGAGCTCATCACCATCTAGTCATCAATATGCTATTGTTCCTTCCCAAACAAGTGTCATTCAATAAAGGGCAGTGAGAGTTAAGCACTTTTTGCTTAAAATTTCTGTGATCTTCACAGAACCCTTGCCTTTTTTAGATTCTGGGTATTGCATGATTTTTTCTAATTAATTATACCAAAACCAAGAATAAACTCCTAGGAAAACCTTATGAATCCCAGCTTTGTTTGAAACATTAACTACCAGAACAATTTTTAATGGAATCCATATATTAATATCTCCTTTCCAGTCCATTGCAGGTATGCACACAAGCTAATACTAACATACAAAATATTAATGAGAAATAATTAATATTTGTCAAGAATTTACCTTTGGAATTAGAAAAATCCAAGAATGTCAACAACTCAGATGAGGTCAATATTCTCTCAGGCAAAGATTTTCATTTCTTTTTTTTTCTTTTTTTTAAATTAATTTTTCCAAATTATCCCCTCCCTCCCTCCACTCCCTCCCCCCGATGGCAGGAAATCCCATACATTTTACATGTGTTACAAGATAACCTAGATACAATACATGTATGTAAATACCATTTTCTTGTTGCACATTAATTATTAGCTTCCGAAGGTATAAGTAGCCTGGGTAGATAGACAGTAGTACTAACAATTTACATTCGCTTCCCAGTGTTCCTTCTCTGGGTATAGTTATTTCTGTCCATCATTGATCAACTGGAAGTGAGTTGGATCTTCTTTATGTTGAAGATTTCCACTTCCATCAGAATACATCCTCATACAGTATTGTTGTTGAAGTGTATAGTGATCTTCTGGTTCTGCTCATTTCACTCAGCAACAGTTGATTTAAGTCTCTCCAAGCCTCTCTGTATTCCTGCTGCTGGTCATTTCTTACAGAGCAATAATATTCCATAACCTTCATATACCACAATTTACCCAACCATTCTCCAACTGATGGATATCCATTCAACTTCCAGTTTCTAGCTACAACAAAAGAGCTGCCACAAACATTTTGGCACATACAGGTCTCTTTCCACTCTTTAGTATTTCTTTGGGATATAATCCCAATAACAGCAATGCTGGGTCAAAGGGTATGCACAGTTTGACAACTTTTTGGGCATAGTTCCAAATTGCTCTCCAGAATGGCTGGATTCTTTCACAACTCCACCAACAATGCATCAGTGTCCCAGTTTACCCACATCCCCTCCAATATTCATCATTATTTTGGAGGAAGTCATCCATTTCACTTAAATTATCAAAGTTATTGGCATAAAGTTGGGCAAAGTAAGTCCTTATTATTTCTCTAATTTCCTCTTCATTGGTGTAAAGATCCCCCTTTTCATTTGTAAGACTAACAATTTGATTTTCCTCTTTCTTTTTTCTGATCAGATTTACCAAAGGTTTATCTATTTTATTGGCTTTTTCATAAAACCAACTCTTGGTTTTATTTATTAATTCAATAGTTTTTTTTTTACTTTCAATATTATTGATTTCTCCTTTTAGTTTTTGTATTTCAAGTTTAATTTTTGGTTGGGGGGTTATAATTTGGTCTTTTTCTAGCCTTTTGAGTTGTAAGCCCAATTTGTTAATCTTCTCTTTCTCTATTTTCTTCAAATAAGCCTCTAAAGATATAAAATTTCCCCTTATTATTGCTTTAGCTGCATCCCACAGATTTTGGTATGATGTCTCATCATTGTCATTATCTTGGGTGAAATTATTAATTGTTTCTATCATTTGCTCTTTCACCCACTCATTCTTTAAGATGAGATCATTCAGTTTCCAATTACTTTTTGGTCTATTTATCCCTAACTTTTTACTGAATGTTGCTTTTATTGCATTGTGGTCTGAGAAGAAGGCATTTATTATTTCTGCCTTCCTACATTTAATTTTGAGATCTTTATGTCCCAATATATGGTCAATTTTTGTATAGGATCCATGAACTGCTGAGAAGAAAGTATATTCCTTTCTATTGCCATTAAGTTTTCTCCAAAGGTCTATCATACTTAGGTTTTCTAATGTTCTATTTACTTTTTAAATTTCTTTCTTGTTTGTTTTGTGGTTTGATTTGTCTAAATCTGAGAGTGGAAGTTTGAGCTCTCACACTATTATAGTTTTACTGTCTATTTCTTCTTGCAACTCTCTTAACTTTTCCTTTAGAAAGTTAGATGCTATACCACGTGGTGTATATATGTTTAATATCGATATGGCTTCATTATTTATGCTACCTTTCAGCAGGATATAGTTCCCTTCCTTATCTCTTTTAATTAGATCAACTTCTGCTTTTGCTTCATCTGAGATAAGGATAGCTACCCCTGCTTTTTTGGCTTTACCTGAAGCATAATAGATTCTGCTCCAACCTTTTACCTTTACTCTATATGTATCTCCCTGCTTTAAGTGTGTTTCCTGTAAACAACATATTATAGGGTTCTGATTTTTGATCCAGTCCTCTATCCATCTCCTTTTGATGGGAGCGTTCATCACATTCACATTTACAGTTAAAATTACTAATTCTGTATTTCCTGCCATCATATTATCCCCAGATCATGCTTTTTCCCTTGACCCCCCTGAACCCCTTCCCCAATATTTAATTTATAGACCCCCCTTGTGATGCACAGCCCTCCCTTCATTTTTTTAGTATCCCTCCCCCCTCCCTCCACATCCCTTCCCTTATTCTCCTTTTCCTTTTCCCTTTTCCTCTACCCGCTTTTAATGAGGTGAGAGAGAATTCTCTGAAAAACAAATATGACAAGTATTTACTCTTTGAGCCTCTTCTGATGAGAGTAAGATTTACACAATGATTCTCCCCCTCTCTAAATTCCCTCAGATATGGTGTATTTTCTATGTCTCTTCCTGGGATGCAATTTCCCTCTTTTTATCACACCCTCCCCTTTTTCTGATACTACCCCCTTCCCTTTACTACACCCCCTCCTTTTTTTTTTCTTTTATATCAGTAAAATCAAATTATCCATGCGCACTTTCTATATACCCACAACAGAGATATAGTTCTCAAGGGTTCTGTGTACCTTTTTCTGTTTCTCTTCAGTCTCGTGGATGTAGATCAAATTTTTTGTTTAAGTCTGGTTTTTTTCTTAGAAACATATGGAATTCCCCTATTTCATTGAAGGACCATCTTCTTCCATGGAAAAAGATGCTAAACTTAGCTGGGTAGTTTATTCTTGGTTGCAGTCCTTGATCTTTTGCCTTTCGGAATATCAGGTTCCAGGCCCTTCTATCTTTTAATGTGGAGGCAGCCAGACCTTGTGTGACCCTTATTGTGGCACCTTGGTATTTAAATTGTTTTTTTTCTAGCTGCTTTCAGGATTTTCTCCTTTGTGTGGTAATTCTGCAGCTTAGCCACTATATTTCATGGTGTTCTTTTTTTAGGGTCTATTTCAGAAGGAGTTCGATGAATTCTTTCCACATCTACTTTCCCCTCTGTTTCTATTATCTCTGGACAGTTCTCTTTGATAATTTCCTGTAAAATAGAATCTAGGCTCTTTTTTTGGTCATAGTTTTTGGGAAGTCCAATGATCTGCAGATTATCTCTCCTAGATCTATTTTCCAGGTCTATAGATTTTCCCAGTAAATATTTGACGTTGTCCTCCAACTTCTCATTTTTTTTTGTTTTGTTTGACTGATTCTTGGGTTCTCTGTGAATCATTCATTTCTATTTGTTCCATCATGACTTTTAAGGAGTTATTTTCTTCTTTCACAGTTTTTAGTTCTTTTTGTAAATGCCCAGTTGAGTTTTTAAATGAATTATTTTGTTCTATTGAATTTTTTCCATTTCCCTAATTTTTTTTTTGAGAATTATTTTCTTTTTCCAATTCAGAAATCCTATTTTCTTGAGACTTTTTTATCTTCTGCAATTCAGAAATCCTATTTTCCTGTGATTTTTTTTACCTTTTCTAATTCACAAATTTTGTTTCCCTGCATCTCCTGTGAATTCTTTATTTTTTCCAACTCCAATTTCAAAACCTTGTTATTCTCTATCATACCTTCCCTTTCCTTTCCCCATTTTTCTTCAAACTCTCTTAACTTTTTAATAGTCTCTTCATGGAGAGAGTTATGTGATGGGGGGCAGGAATCGTTCCTCTTTAGGTTGTTATCTGCTGACTCTCTGCTGTTAACTTCCTCGGCATTGGATATCCGCTCTTTCTCTGTGTAGAAGTAATCTATGGTTTTTTTGGGCTTCTTGTTCATACTTAAAAAATCTTTTGGGGCCTGTCGCTGGGGTAGGAAATTATTTATTTATTTATTTACCAGCTTCCTCCCAGACTGGATGGATGCAGTGGCCCCTGTGCCTGAGCTAAGAGAGAGCTCTGGGAGAGAGTTCCCCACCCCCTCCCTGGAAGTGCCCCAGAGGTGATCAGCACTGCTGTGCCCTGAGGGCGCTGTGTTTTAGCAGCTTCCCTGAGGTTGAGACTGAACAGTAAAGGCGACTCAAAGTCTAGTCTATGCGTCCCGGTGGGGCATGGATGTCTGCAGCAGGTGATGTGAAAAGACCCTGTGCTCAAACTGGAAGTGTCTGCCAGAAACCACAGTCCCTAGTTCAAAGGTTCTGCTTCTCTGGGACTTCCGTTCCACAGCCTCCAGCCAGCCGAGCCAGGCACTATGAGTTACCGCCCCGCCCACTCTTCAATCTCTTAACTACCCCAAGGCAAAAGCCTGGATTGACTATGTTGGCCACACCCCTGGTGCTGAGATCTGCTGAGTCACCGCTGGGATCCAGGAAGATCCAATCTAGTTTAAATTTTAAAGTGGCTTATATTTCTCCTCTGAACTGCTGTTTTATAAGCAGAGAATAGCTAACAGCCTGTGCCAGATTCTTTTATGTCAGTGGATTCTCTGATCCCAGAGCCCTCCCCAGCGCGATCGGCGCAGTGTGCCACTACCCCACAGTCTGAGCTGGCCTCTCTTCTTCCTCCCCTGGGAGCTGACCTTTCCTGCTGAAACTCCAGATTCTCTTCAGCTGGTAAGTCGTGCTTCCAGTCCTTGTGGATTCTATCAGTCCAACACTATTTCTGAGGCTGATTAAATCTAGTTGGTTGTGAGGGAAGAAAGGAGCTTACACAGTGGCGTGTATCTTCTCCGCCATCTTGGCTCCACCCCATTCAAAGAGTTTTCATTTCATCTGTGGGGGATGTGACATGCACAGTGGTAAAGATAACAGAGAGTGCTGGAAGCAATAGAGGAACAGACAAAAAAAATTTAGGAAAATTTATAGAGATCAAAAACACTTTCCATTGGCAGGATGAGAGGAAGTTTAATGGAGAAAATGAACATTGAGATGAACTTTGAAATAAATAAAGGCAAAATAGACCTGGGGAGAGACTTTGTTCCATGTATGAAGAACTGCTTATGTGATTGGCCATACTTTGATATGTGTTAAAATCAGAAATGAGCTTGTAGGCCAATTAAACAGGATTACATAGATAGATAGATAGATAGATAGATAGATAGATAGATAGATATAGATATAGATGTAGATATAGATGATATAGATATAGATAGATAGATAGATATAGATATAGATATAGATGTAGATATAGATGATATAGATATAGATAGATAGATAGATAGATAGATAGATAGATAGATATAGAGATAGAGATATAAATGGTTATAATGTGAAAGAAGACTAAGTCTTCTTTTGCTGATATGAGAGTTTTAAATGCTAGGCTCTGAATTATTACAATTTATTCTCAAGACAATAGGAGGAACTGAGATATTTTTAAACAGGAGGGCAATCCAGGCAGATCTGTACCATAGGAAGATGATTTTTGCCTTCTGTGTGAAAAACAGACTAGAGAGAAGTCAGAGCCAAAGAGCATAGTTAAGAGTTTGTTATGCTAATCTACCAAAATGTTGATGAATTTGTGAATAAAAAGAGTGGCATATGAAGGAAGAGAAGGCAATATTTGAGAAATATCGAGTTCTTAAGAAATATCCCTAGCCACTATATACATTATTTTATTTTTTATTAAACTGGTTATTTTTCATTATGTAGATAGATACATGTTCAAAGTTCAGCATAAAATAATTTGCATGAAATTCAAATGTGAGTTAAGTTATATGGAAAAAATTAATATGTGAAATGGAAAAATAGTGTCGATAAGGGTTTAATGTCATTTAAAATGGGGGTAATGCTGTGGAATTTTAAAAATATATTAGTTAAATTTGTCCCTTGTTTTATGAGAAGTCTACAATAAACACATTTGATTTCACAGCTTATTGAATACTAGTTGGATTCCAATTGATTATGAAGAACTTAGCATCAATCCAAGCCATTTGTAGAAACTCATCTTTAAATGACTGTCACACTTCAGTGAATCCATTTTCAATAATCAAACTATCTTCTAGTCAACATACTGCAGCTCTATTTCACTTAATTTCTAACAAATTGACATTTGAGCAGGTCAATTTAATATAAAATCTAAAATTTCTATAGTTTTATATCTCAGATTTTTACTCTTGACTAGTAAACTATATAAAAGCATGTCATACCATTAACCCCCTCCCATCCTTGCTAAGTTACATAGTATCATACTTCACACTTCATCAAGATTTTCCCTCTGGCTAATAGTAACCATAAGGAAATGACTATTGTTTCCTCCAATGTAGATAATATTTGATGATTTCTTATCTTTCAATTTTCTCTGAGGTATTTAGAATTACTCTGAATGTCACTTAGAGTTCTTTCACTTAAGTGTCTTTCACTTAAATCATATAGGTCACCATCCCTCCCTATTTAATACTCTTTGACTAGTCTGTTTTCACTATAAAATGGAATCCAGTGACTGTCTAGTAAGCTTAGTCTTACCATCCAAGAAGAGGCTTATTGTACAGAAATATGATTTATCAACATCTGTCTAAATGGGTTAAAAAGATCTTCATGACCAGAAGTACAAAAGATAAGCTCTGTCTCCTTAAATATCAGGTGAAGGGGTGTTAGAAGTGTTAGAAACTTCCTTGTGCTTCAGATATAAAGCAAGCAAAAATTCATAGGGTGTTATTTTCATCTGAATTCAGAGATGTTGACAAAGTAAATCTCCTAGTCATCTACAATGAAACAAAATTGGAAGCTAATTTATTGCTGGCTGTTGTCAGAAGTGATCTAACTTGTCCACTGAAGCCACACAAAGAACATTATTCATCAGTAAACCACCTTGATAAGAAGCCACTTTCCTGGTATAATTAGAAAATACAAAACTCAGAGTCAAAGTTTTGGTTTTAATAATAAAAGACATTAAATCCTCTTTATAACTTTCATGACATAAAACCAAAACACAAGAGAGATGTTCAGATAATTCAGGACCCAGGACATTGCCAAGTAGCTAAAAATAGGAAACTACAGTTAGAAACTAAGAGAAATGAAATAATGGTTTCTTTTGGAAATCTCCTAAATAGCCTGTATGGTCCTACACAAAATAAAATTAATTTCCTCTTAACATTAAGCAAAAATTGCCACATAAGGTGTTGCTGATAGGAAAGAATTCAAAAATTACATTTGACAACTTACTATTAGGTGGGAGATATTCTGGTTCAGCTGCAAGTTCAGAATGTGGCATGAGGCTCACTCATCTTCAGTTTTGCTCTGTTCAGTGTATAAGGGCTGCAATAACTTCTCACAAGTCTTAGAGAATTGTTATGCAATTAGGCTTCCCCCCAACCCATGCTCAATAGCACTTATTATCTCCAACAGATTTCCAGTAAGACTTTTTCCTAGATGAAATCTCTTTCTGTTCCTTTCCTTTATTTTCTTAGAGATCCAAGCTATATATTTGGTCCATCGTCCTACAGCACAGAGAAATACCCTGGGCATCATATGATGGGTGCGTTGAAAGATGTAAAAATGCTCTTTAACCTACTGTGGATTTTTGTCAGGCCATTCATTCAAATCTAATAAGCGGCTCCCTGAATAGGGCATAGTTCAGAGGTAAATATATTTTCTCAGAAACTCTAATACAGAAACCATTTTGTTTATAATTGTATGGGCAGGCATAGCTTAACAAAATACAAAACAAAAACATTATTTACTATGTTGCTTATTTTCATGCAGAAATTAGCCATTTAATTGTTAAGATTATATTCAGACCCACAGTTAACACCACATACATAGGTAAGATCAAAATAGGTCCATGATTTAGTCATAAACAATGAGATCATAAATAAATTGAAGGAATATAGGATAGTTTAACTCTCAGACTTGTGGAGGAGGAAGGAATTTGTGACCAAAGAAGAACTAGAGATCATTACTGATCACAGAATAGAAAATTTTAATTATATCAAATTCAAAAGCTTTTGTACAAACAAAACTAATGCAAACAAGATTAGAAGGGAAGTAACAAACTGGGAAAATATTTTTACAGAAATGTAAAATGTACATTTCCAAAATGTAAAGAGAACTGACTCTGATTTATAAGAAATCAAGCCACTCTCCAATTGATAATTGGGCAAAGCATATGAACAGACAATTTTCAGATGATGAAACTGAAACTATTTCCGCTCATATGAAAGAGTGTTCCAAAACACTATTGATCAGAGAAATGCAAATTAAGACAACTCTGAGATACCACTACACACCTGTCAGATTGGCTAAGATGACAGGAACTAATAATGATGAATGTTGGAGGAGATGTGGGAAAACTGGGACACTTATGCATTGTTAGTGAAGTTGTGAAAGAATCCAACCATTCTGGAGAGCAATCTGGAATTATGCCCAAAAAGTAATCAAACTGTGCATACATACCCTTTGATCCAGCAGTGCTACTACTGGGCTGATATCCCCAGGAAATACTAAAGAAGGGAAAGGGACCTGTATGAGCCAAAATATTTGTGGCAGACTTTTTGTAGTGGCTAGAAACCGGAAATGAATGGATTCCCATCAATTGGAGAATGGTTGGGTAAATTATGGTATATGAATATTATGGAATATTATTATTCTGTAAGAAATGACCAACAGGATGGATACAGAGGCTTAGAGAGACTTACGTGAACTGATGCTGAATGAAATGAGCAGGACCAGGAGATTATTATACTCTTCAAAAATGATACTGTATAAAGATGTATTCTGATGGAAGTGGATATCTAATTCAGTTCCAATTGATCAATGATGGACAGAATAAGCTACACCCAGAGAAGGAACACTGGGAAATGAGTGTAAACTGTTTGCATTTTTGTTTTTTGTCCCAGGTTATTTTTACCTTCTGAAGCCAATTCTTCCTGTGCAACAAGAAATTTGGTTCTGCAAACATATATTGTATCTAGGATATACTATAACATATTTAACATGTATCCCATCTAGGGGAGGGAGTGGAGGGAAGGATGGGAAAATTCAGAACCAAAGTGAGTGCAAGGGGTAATATTGTAAAAGATTTACCCATGCATATGTACTATCAAAAAAAAGCTATAATTATAAAATTAATAAAAATAAAGAAACAATAAAAAGATTATATTTAAAATTTTAAATATGTCACAAGATTAAAATTTTGACCAAAACATAACTAAGTGTTGGGGGAGAGTGTCCTTTTCCAGAGTAAAATGAAGCATGTATTAGGTACTAAATCATATTAAGAGTACTATTCAAGTGTAACCAAATACATTTAGCAATATAATATAAAAGATAAAAGTTAAGTTTTAGATTTAAGAGGTCTGGGTTCAAGTCCTCTGATGAATACAATTTAGTGAATGTAGAAGTAATTTGATTTCTTAATTTTCCTAAATAATTCTTTCAGACTAATTGATTAAAGAAATCATAGTCCCAAATTAGATAAATAAAACAAATTTAAGACGTGCCACCACTTCCTTCAAAGTAGTTTCTGGAATCAGGAATATAAATTTGGATCTGGAAGAGATGACAGAGAACTTCAAATCCAAACCCCTCTTATCTTTCAATTGAAGAAAACCAAGGCAAAACATGTTAAGTGACTAACTCAGAGAGATAAGTGTCTAAAGATGGTTTTGGTCCTCTAGATTCCAACTCCATCCACTATAACATACTTTGTCCTTGGGAACTTAACCAAAAAAGTATAGACCTGATTTTCCCGTACAAAAAGAAAGGGAATGCTTTTTTACCTGAACTTGTTCATCCAGTAATCAAAGTAAATCCTGTAACTACTACCCAGCAAGTCCTGCACTAATCATTTTCTATCTTTTTCCACCTACCTCTTCTAGCAGCCAGGGCCCCCTTTTCAAATATGCTCAGTGATACCTACTTTTCCTTGTAGAATTGAACTTTTTTCATGAAGTGGTAATTGAGACATATATGTACACAAGACTTTCATGGAGTTTTCTTATTGATCCTATCTCTAAAATATCTCTTGTACCCATCCTCTTTCTACTTGCTCTCCTCCAACACCTCATCTATTATCTCTTAATTGACCTTCCCCCATTTCATTCTCTGCTCTTTTAAATCCATCTTCCTCATTGTTACAAAATTTACATTCCTAAAATAGACACTAATGATATTCCATCATCTCACTTCATCCAACACTCAAAAATTCTGCAATATCTTCTTTTTTAAATGTTTTTATTTATTTAATTTTTTGACGGTACATATGCATCGCTAATTTTTTACATAATCCCTTGTACTCCCTTCTGTTCCGAATTTTTCCCCTCCATCCCTCCATCCCCTCCACTAGATGGCAGGCATTCCTATACATATTAAATATCTTATAGTATATCCTAGGTACAATATATATGTGCAGAAGCGAATTTTGTGGTTGTTGTTGGTGTTGCAAAGGAAGAATTAGATTCGGAAGATAAAAACAATCTGGGGAGAAAAACAAAAAATGCTCACAGTTTACACTCATTTCCCAGTGTTCCTTTTTTGGGTGTAGCTGATTCTGTCCACCATTTATCAATTGGATTTAGATTAGCTCTTCTCTATGTTGAAGATATCCACTTCCATCAGAATACATCCTCATACAACATCATTGTTGAAATGTATAATGATCTCCTAGTTCTTCTTGTTTCACTCAGCAGCAGTTGATCTAAGTCTCTCCAAGCCTCTCTGTATTCCTCCTGTTGGTCATTTCTTATAGAACAATAATATTCCATAATATTCATATACCATAATTTACCCAACCATTCTCCAATTGATGGGCATCTGTTCATTTTCCAGTTTCTAGCCACTACAAAAAAAGCTGACACAAAAATTTTGGCTCATACAGGTCCCTTTCCCTTTTTTAATATTTTGTGGGGATATAAGCCAAGTAGTAGCACTGCTGGATCAAAGGGTATGCACAGTTTGATAATTTTTGAGGCATTATTCCAGATTGCTCTCCAGAATGGTTGGATTCTTTTACAACTTCACCAACAATGCATAAGTGTCCCAGTTTTCCCACGTCCCCTCCAACATTCATCATTATTAGTTCCTGTCATCTTAGCCAATCTGACAGGTGTGTAGTGGTTTCTCAGAGTTGTCTTAATTTGCATTTCTCTGATCAATAGTGTTTTGGAACACTCTTTCATATGAGTGGAAATAGTGTCAATTTCATCATCTGAAAATTGTCTGTTCATAGCCTTTGACCATTTATCAATTGGAGAGTGGCTTGATTTCTTATAAATTAGAGTCAATTCTCTATATTTTGGAGATGAGGCCTTTAACAGAACCTTTCACTGTAAAAATGTTTTCCCAATTCGTTACTTCCCTTCTAATTATGTTTGCATTAGTTTTGGTTGTACAAAAGCTTTTTAATTTGATGTAATCAAAATTTTCTATTTTGTTATCAATAATGATCATTAGTTCTCCTTTGTTCACAAATTCCTTCCTCCTCCACAACTATGAGAGGTAAACTATCCTATGTACCCCTAATTTTTTTATGATCTCGTTGTTTAGGCCTAAATCATGGACTATTTTGATCTTGTCTCAGTAGGTGGTGTTAACTATGGGTCCATGCCTAGTTTCTGCAATACTAATTCCCAGTTTTCCCAGCAGTTTTTGTCAAATAATGAATTCTTATCCCAAAAGGTGGGAACTTTGGGTTTGTCAAACACTAGATTGCTATTTTATTCACTATCTTGCCTGGTGAACCTAACCTATTCCACTGATCAACTAGTCTATTTCTTAGCCAATACCAAATAATTTTGGTGACTGCTGATTTATAATATAGTTCTAGATCAGGTACTGCTAAGCCACCTTCATTTGATTTTTTTTTCATTATATCCCTTGAAATTCTCCACCTTTTGTTCTTCCATATGAATTTTGTTATTATTTTTTCTAGGTCATTAAAATAGTTTCTTGGGAGTCTGATTGGTATAGTACTAAATAAATAGATTAGTTTAGGGAGTATTGTCATCTTGATTATATTCACTTGGACTATCCAAGAGCACTTAATGTCTTTCCAGTTATTTAAATCTGACTTTATTTTTGTGGCAAGTGTTTTGTAATTTTGCTCAAAGAATTTCTGACTTTCCTTTGGTAGATATATTCCCAAATATTTTAAACTATCGACTATTATTTTGAATGGAATTTCTCTTTGTATCTCTTGTTGTTGGATTGTGTTGGTAATGTCTAAAAATGCTGAGGATTTATGTGGATTTATTTTGTATCCTACAGCTTTGCTAAAGTTCTGAATTATTTCTAATAGCTTTTTAGCAGAGTCTTTGGGGTTCTCTAAATATACCATCATGTTATCTGCAAAGAGTGATAGTTTGATTTCCTCACACTTACTCCAATTCCTTGAATCTCTTTCTTGGCTCTTATTGCCAAGGCTAGGATTTCTAGTCCAAAATTGAATAGTAATGGTGATAGTGGGCAACCTTGTTTCACTCCTGATCTTACAGGGAAAGGTACCTGTTTATCGCCATTACATAAGATGTTTGCTGATGGTTTTAAATATATGCTCCTTATTATTTTAAGGAATAGCCCATTTATTCCTATACTCTCAAATGCTTTTAATAGGTATAGACGTTGGATTTTATCAAATGCTTTTTCTGCATCTATTGAGATGATCATATGGTTTTTGTTAATTTGGTTATTGTTATAGTTGATTATGCTAATAGTTTTCCTAATATTGAACCAGGCCTGCATTCCTGGTATAAATCCTACTTGGTCATAGTGTAATATCCTGGGGATGATTTTCGATACTCTTTTTGCTAATATTTTATTTAAGATTTGAGCATCAATGTTCATTAGGGAGGTTGTTCTACAATTTTCTTTCTCTGTTTTTAGCATACCTGTTTTAGATATCAGTACCATGTCTGTATCATAAAAGGGATTTGGTAGGACTCCTTTAATCCCTATTTTTTTCAAATAGGTTATATAGCATTGGAGTTAGTTGTTCTTTAAATGTTTGATAGAATTCACATATAAATTCATCTGGTCCTGGGGATTTTTTCTTATGGAGTTGGTTAATACCTTGTTCTATTTCTTTTTCTGAAATAGGACTATTTAGATTATTTACTTCTTCCTCTGTTAATCTGGGCAAGCTATATTTTGAAGGTATTCTTCCATTTCATTTAAGTTATCTAATTTATTGGCATCAAGTTGAGCAAAGTAACTCCTAACTATTGTTCTAATTTCCTCTTCATTAGTGGTGAGTTCTCCCTTTTCATTTTTAAGACTAACAATTTGCTTTTCCTCTTTCCTTTTTTTAATCAGATTTACTAAAGGTTTGTCTATTTTGTTGGTTTTATCATAGAACCAACTCTTACTTTTATTAATTAATTCAATAGTTTTATAGGTTCAATTTTATTAATCTCACCTTTTATTTTTAGAATTTCAAGTTTCATGTTTGTCTGGGGTTTTTAATTTGTTCCTTTTCTAGCATTTTTACTTGTAAGCCCAATTCGTTGACCTTCTCTTTCCCTACTTTGTGCAAGTAGGCTTCTAGAGATATAAAACTTCCCCTTATTACTGCTTTGGCTATACCCTACTCATTTTGGTATGATGTCTCATTATTGTCATTTTCTTGGGTGAAGTCATTAATTATGTCTTTGATTTGCTGTTTTACCCAATCATTCTTTAGTATGAGATTATTTAGTTTCCAATTGTTTTTGCTCTATTTTCCCCTTGCATTTTATTTAATATAATTTTCATTGCATTGTGGTCTGAAAAGGATTCATTTACTATTTCTGCCTTAATGCATTTTATTTTGAGGTTTTTATGTCCTAGTATATGATCAATTTTTGTATACGTTCCATGAGCTGCTAAGAAGAAAGTGTACTCCTTTCTGTCTCCATTTAGCTTTCAACTTTTCTAGTATTCTATTTGCCTCTTTCACTTATTTCTTATTTATTTTGTGGTTTGATTTATCTAATTCTGAGAGTGCAAGGTTGAGACCTCCCACTATCATAGTTTTGCTGTCCATTTCTTCTTGCAACTCTCTTAACTTTTCCTTTAGGAAGTTAGAGGCTATACTACTTGGTGCATATATGTTTAATATTGATACTGCTTCATTATCTATGCTATCCTTTAGCAGGATATAATTCCATTCCTTATCTCTTTTAATTAGATCAATTTTTGTTTTTGCTTGATCTGAGATGAGAATGGCTACCCCTGCTTTTCTGGCTTCACCTGAAGCATAATAGATTCTGCTCCACCCTTTTACTTTTATTTTGAATGTATCACCCTGTTTCAGGTGTATTTCCTGTAAACAACATATAGTAGGATTCTGGCTTTTAATCCAGTCTGCTAATTGCTTCCTCTTTATGAGGGAGTTTACCCCCTTCACATGTGTGGATAGAATGACTAATGCTATATTGTTTGCCATCCTGTTAACTCCTGCTTATGCTTTTCTCCTTTTCTTCCCTCTTACACCCTTACCTAGTATTAAACTTGTGAACAAAGGAAACTTTGTGAACAAAAAACATATGATCATCTCAATAGATGCAGAAAAAGTATTTCATAAAATCCAACATCCATTCCTACTAAAAACACTTGAGAGTATAGGAATAAATGGACTATTCCTTAAAATAATAAGAAACATATGCTTAAAACCGTCAGTAAACAGCATATGTAATGGCGATCAACTGGTACCTTTCCCTGTAAGAGCAGGAGTGAAACAAAGTTGCCAACTATCACCATTACTATTCAATTTTGTACTAGAAATGCTAGCCTCAGCAATAAGAGCCAAGAAAGAGATTCAAGAAATTAGAGTACGTATGAAGAAATCAAACTATCACTCTTTGCAGATGACATGATGGTATATTTAGAGAACCCCAAAGACTCTGCTAAAAAGCTATTAGAAATAATTCAGAACTTTAGCAAAGCTGTAGGATACAAAATAAATCCACATAAATCCTCAGCATTTTTATACGTTATCAACACAATCCACCAGCAAGAGATGCAAAGAGAAATTCCATTCAAAATAAGGGTAGATAATATACTTGGGAATATATCTACATAAGGAAAGTCAGAAATTCTTTGAGCAAAATTACAAAACACTTGCCACAAAAATAAAGTCAGATTTAAATAATTGGAAAGATATTAAGTGCCTTTGGATAGTCCAAGTGAATATACTCAAGATGACAATACTCCCTAATCTATTTATTTAGTACTATACCAATCAGACTCCCAAGAAACTATTTTAATGACCTAGAAAAAATAATAACAAAATTCATATGGAAGAACAAAAGGTGGAGAATTTCAAGGGAACTAATGAAAAAAAAAAAAACAAAAAAAACTAAACTAAACTAAACTAAACTAAACAAAGAAACAAAAAAAAAATGAAGGTGGGCTAGCTGCACCTGATCTAGAACTATATTGTAAAGCAGCAGTCACCAAAACCATTTAGTATTGGCCAAGAAATAGACTAGTTGATCAGTGGAATAGGTTAGTTTCACAGGGCAAGATAGTGAATAAAAATAGCAATCTAGTGTTTGACAAACGCAAAGATACCAATTTTTGGATAAGAATTCATTATTTGACAAAAACTGCTGGGAAAACTGGGAATTAGTATTGCAGAAACTAGGCATGGACCCATATTTAACACCACATGTTAAGATAAGATCAAAATGGGTCCATGATTTAGGCATAAACAACGAGATTATAAATAAATTAGAGGAACATAGGATACTTTACTTCTCAGACTTGTGGATGAGGAAGGAATTTGTGAACAAAGGAGAACTAGAGATCATTATTGATCACAAAATAGAAAATTTTAATTAAATTAAATTAAAATCTTTTGTACAACCAAAAATAATGCAAACATGATTAGAAGGGAAGTAACAAATGGGGAAAACATTTTTACAGTTAAAGGTTCTGATAAAGGCCTCATCTCCAAAATATACAGAGAATTGACTCTAATTTATAAGAAATCAAGCTATTCTACAATTGATAAATGATCAAAGGGTATGAACACACAATTTTAAGATGATGAAATTGAAACTATTTCCACTCATATGAAAGAGTGCTCCAAATCACTATTGATCAAAGAAATGCAAATTAAGACAACTCTGAGATACCACTACACACCGTGAAGATTGGCTAAAATGACAGGAATAAATAATGATGAATGTTAGAGGGCATGTGGAAAAACTGGGACCACTGATGCATTGTTGGTGGAGTTGTGAAAGAATCCAACCATTCTGGAGAGCAATCTGGAATTATGCCCAAAAAGTTATCAAAATGTGCATACCTTTGATCCAGCAGTGCTACTCCTGGGCTGATATCCCCAGGAAATACTAAAGAAGGGCAAGGGACCTGTATGTGCCAAAATGTTTGTGGTAGCCCTTTTTGTAGTGGCTAGAAACTGGAAAATGAACGGATGCCCATCAATTGGAGAATGGTTGGATAAATCATGGTATATGAATGTTATGGAATATTATTGTTCGTAAGAAATGACCAACAGGATGAAAACAGAGAGGCTTGGAGAGACTTACTTACATCAACTGATGCTGAGTGAAACGAGCAGAACTAGGAGATCATTATACACTTCAACAATGATTCTGTATGAGGATGTATTCTGATGGAAGTGAATATCTTCAACATAATGAAAAGCTAATCCAATTCCAATTGATCAATGATGGACAGAATCAGCTACACCCAGAAAAGGAACACTGGGAAATGAGTGTAAACTGTGAGCATTTTTTGTTTTTCTCCCCAGATTATTTTTCCCTTCCAAATACAATTCTTCCTTTGCGACAACAACAACAAAATTTAGTTTTGCACATATATATTGTACCTAGCATATGCTATAACATATTTAATATATATGGGAATGCTTGCCATTTGGGGAGGGGGTTGAGGGAAGGAGGGGAAAATTCGTAACAGAAGGCAGTACCAGGGATAATGTTGTAAAAATTTATCTATGTATATGTACTGTCAAAAATGTTATAATTATAAAATTAATAAAAAAAAAGTATTGACTGTTCTTGTTCAGTTTTGGCTCTTGGTGTCAGATACATTTAGATGTTTGCAGGTCTGAAAACAGAAGTTATAAAATATCTTTAATCAAATTATTTCAGCTTGAACAGAACTAGAAATCTTTCAAGGAACACAAAGCAAGCATTTGGTCATGAGTTTCCAATTCCCTTTTCAGCTCTCATTCCTAATACTATCAGGTAAGTAATTGGAAGTTCCTGCCATTATATTGACAAGAAAAGTCATCATTTTCTCATGGTCATCTACCACCTTTATATCTGTCACTCTCTTTTTGAAATCAAAGAAAGCTTCATCCTTTAGGAATAAGGCAGCTATAGTAAAGTGACCAAGTATTTGTAAGATATTTGGTTATATATATATCTAGATATACATATCTAGATATATATATATGTAGCTTCCAGAAATCATCTCTTCTCATTATAGATAAACTGAGATTAACTTTTCCAATTCATTTCCAAATGATTATTTTAACATTGTACCCCAGAAGAACCTAATATCACTTTTATTTTTAATATTATTTGCCAATCAAACACCCAAGGCAGAGAGTAGAAGCTATCAGTACCAAGTAATGGCATCCATAGGAGCTACAAAGACAAATCCAACTTCCTGTACTACTAAGATTAGAAGAGTCATGCATCTCAGTTTTGTCATCTATAAAATAGGAGATGTTATTGAGCCAAATGAATGAATAAAGGAATGATAAAAGAAAGAAATCTAATGTCCTATTGACCCCATGTGCTTAAAGGGAGGAGAAGAATTATAGAAAAAACAAAAAACAAAAAACAAAAACAAAAACAAAAAACTGTCCATTGGTAAAGACTTATAGAAAAGGTAACGTTTTAATTTTTTTTATTTTTTAAGTTTTAATATTTTAGCATAAGTTTTAGGATAAGTTTTAGGATCATTGTGTGATCTGGACATAAATTTACATAATAACTTTGATGTATATTTTAAAAGAATTGTCAGTGATACATAATAATTTGTAATTTCGCATATAATCATCACC